>NC_062535.1:20849227-21065508 GCF_022655615.1 Tachysurus fulvidraco
TGAGACTGGTGTGAGGTGGTAAGTTGTCCAGCTTGGTGTTGAGCATGGCGATTAGCTGTTTCTTTACTAAGGCTTGGTATATCAGGTAAAAATCTTTAGTTAGTGAATGTATAGTGAGGGATCTTATACAGTATGTACAAAAAAGTGATTGGGTTTAAGTGTGTCCAAGCAATAATTGTGTGACCGAATGTGACTCTGGTGGTGAACGACGTGGTGTGTGACATACTGTATGTAAGCCAAGTTGCCTGTGTTTGTAGGAAGAGGTGCATTGTGGGAAGTGGAGTTCAATTTAGATTCTGGTGTAGAAATGACAATAAAGCAGAATCAACCTGAATAAATGTAGATTAATTAGAAACAAAAATGATTATCGGAAACGGATATAAAAGTAAATAAATTGCATTTAAATTGTGTTTTCCTACAGACATGTTATAATAACTGCATCATCATTAGAGTAAATGGTTACTGTGTGTAGCTTTTAAAGAATTTCAAGCTATGATGTGTGAATTTTTTTCTTTAATTCACATAGGAAGAAATCGTTCTAAATTAACCCTAATAAATGTTCATTACAGAACAGAACATTGAACTGCAATTTTATTCTGTGATGTCAGAATGAGGAAGTAACTTTTAATGGCTTCAATTGATCCCTGGATTTCACGTTTTGTATTTGTTCTCCACTTTTGGTTAGAATTGAAGAATAATGTGCTGATAAACAAACTGAAACAACAATGAAGCGAAACATCAGCTGCCGAGAACTTATTCTCTGTGTTCTCTTCATAGGTATGACATGTCACTGTATTTTATTAAATAATGACACATACAAAATACTACTACTACTACTACTACTACTAATAATAATAATAATAATAATACTTGTTATTGGAATAATTTGTGGCACAAACATACATACACAAAAATGTAATAATGTATTCCAAAATACTGTACAAAATTTTATACAGGATGCTGCACAGCTCAAAACGCTACAGAGGTAAGAACATTTTATATAAATATACAAACAATTTAATAAAATGATGTTTCATTTATCTTTTTTAAAATGTAACCTATATGTATATGGTTAACTCCAATCCAAAATTAAACTTGTCAAACTACACAAAGTTACGTATGTAACACAGTTCCCAGAGAAGGAAACAAGCCACTGATTCAAGGCTGCCTATGGAAACGCTTCTTTGAGGAAGTAGTGTCTGAAGCTATGTGTGCATACACACCGATTTAATGGCTTGGATAGGACACATGACGAAGGGAATACACACCAGCAAGTCCATATAAGGGCATCTACATCACATTACATCTCATTTGCAAACTCAAAGGACTTAATGTCACTCCTCGTTTACTATTACTACTTTATCAAAGCATTATTCAGTCAATTTTACTGTATTGTTCAACTTGTTTTTTCGGCATGCTTTCTGTTAAAAATATGGTCAAACTCACAAAGGTGTCCAATATTGCTGCAAAAGTTATAGGTCCTCCTACACCTAACCTTATAGAACTCAATAACACAGCTATCGGACGCTTTGCCATTTCAATAGAACGGGATTCCACACATCCACTAAATGAGTATCTAGCCCCACTGCCCTCAGGGCGCAGGTACAGGGCTCTCAGGTGCAGAAAGGCCCGCTTTGGAAGAAGCCTGATTCCCTCAGTCATTAAGTATCTTAACAATAGACATCGCTGAGTGTTATTCTGAATGTTTTTGACGTATGTATTATGACTGTCTATGTTTATGTTATGTGTGTCGAACAAGTGCAGTGGAAAAGAATTTCCCCTTTGGGGACAATAAAGTAATAAAGTAAAGTAAAGTAAAGTTACTCCAGCTTCTATTTGTCTGTAAGAAGCTAGTGTGGATAGATCTGGGACCCTTGAGTAGAGAGATCCTGACAGCATTCATCGCACCAGAGGTGGAAAAGCCTCCAC
The DNA here is from genome assembly GCF_022655615.1 of Tachysurus fulvidraco. Lineage (NCBI taxonomy): Eukaryota > Metazoa > Chordata > Actinopteri > Siluriformes > Bagridae > Tachysurus > Tachysurus fulvidraco. Next base: position 20,851,157 of record NC_062535.1, read on the forward strand.
TCCAGAGCATACAGCTTTCTAGTAGAGGGAGCTCTAGCATTCAATAGTCTCCACCACCTTAGATGAGAGGCCTGCCTCTAGGAAATTAACCTCATCAAGGGCCATACCCAGAGCTTCCACGTTTTAGGATGGGGGTGTAGGTGAAAGGTGTACAGGCAGAGTCTCAGCCTAGCCCATGGTAGCCCCTAGGGTGTGGGAGAAAGCATTTCAATGCTAGAACACGGCTCTCATCTCCAGGCAATTTATGTGCCATAAGAGATAAAGGCCTTCCCATAGACCGTGGGTGGGAAGGCTGTCGAAGAGTGCTTCCTAGTTCAAAAGTGAGGGGTCCATTGAAAGAGCCTTCTGTCAGTGTTGTAATGTAACGAAGTACAAATACTTTGTTACTGTACTTAAGTAGAAATGTCACGTATCTGTACTTTACTTCGCTATTTAAATTTATGTCAACTTTCACTTTTACTCCACTACATTTTCTAGATAAAATGTAAACTTTTACTCCGTTATATTTCCAATAAGCATCTTCGTTACTCGTTACTACAAAATAAACTCAGCAGAAATGTGTGTGACTGTAATAAGGGAGGTTTGGTGTATCACTGCTCCTAGATTGCATTACGTTCCGCAAGCTGTACGGAGAAGCACAGGTACGCGCAGCGTGCACGCGCAGTCAGAGCTGGAGGCATTTATAACGTTAATCGGCTGAAAGCTGCAAATACGGCGACCAAAAGGAGTGAAATTTCGCTATGCTTATTACCAGAGTTGTAGCACAAACAAAATATTAATGCAAACATTCCATTCAATACTAAATAAAAAATAACATTTATTGATTTGGTCTTGAAGCCTGAGATAGGCACAGGCTCCCCGTGACCCGAGGTAGTTTGTGGATAAGCGGAAGAAAAAGAGTGAGTGAGTGAGTGCATTCATTGAACACACTGTTTGTAGAGAATACACACACATGAACTGATCTGATTCAAGACTGACATCATTACATCATGCATAAAATTTTTGTGTCCACTTTTGCCATTTAATAACACCATAACGTTTGGCTTACTATGTAGTCATATAATATATAATATATAACTCTTCTTGTTTTAAATTCTCATTAACACCCCTAAAGATGAAACCCTAGAACTGCCCCTGCTCTTATGCCTACCGACAATCACTGAAATTGTACTTTTTACTTTTACTTCAAATACTTAAGTACATTAAATATCAGAAAATGACTTTTGATACTTAAGTACAGTAAATATCAGATACTTTAAGACTTTTACTTCAGTAATATTCTAAAAGGCAACTTTCACTTCTACCAAAGTCTTTTTCTAGTACGATACTTGTACTTTTACTCAAGTATTGCTTTCTAGTACTTTATACAACACTGCCTTCTGTTGATGAAAAACCCCTAGAGTTGGACCCAAGGTTAGGAAAAGGTGTCTTAGGTATAAGCCTGTGGCATATAACAATTATGAAGCTGAGAGGATTCCTCCAATTCAATTCTCTTTTTTTGTATAGTGCTTTTAACAATTTACATAATATAGAAAAAGAAAAAAAAATAAATAAATGTAAAATTTGTTTGATGTAATTTAAAATTATGTTACTGTATATCTCTAAAATCTAACCCTAATGAGAAAGCTGGAGGCAATGGTGGTAAGAAATAGCTTTTACTGCTGGCAAGATGACAAGTGACCTGAGTGGGAGCCAGACGTGCCTGAATCTTGGTGGAATCCCAAACTACTCCCCAGAAAGATGGTTCTCTGACAAGAAAGACGCACACAGTTCTCTGGGTTCAACCTGAGGCCTAGAGACCTCATATGAACAAGCACAGAATCTCGATGACTGGCCAACATAGCCATCGACTGGGCCAGAATGAGCCAGTCACCCAGTTAATTCAGTGCACGGATGCCCTGAATATGTGCGAGGGCAACGTCCCTGCAATTCATAAATGTGCGTGGTGATAGGGCTAGACCAAACAGTAAAACAGAATACTGGTGTGCCTCCTGTGCTCTAGCAAAATGCTTATGTAAAAATAGGAATCTTAGAGGTGTGTTGTCTCCCCAATGTCTCCTCTAGCTTTTGAGCTCCATCTCTCCGGAAGAACTCAGCGAGTTTCTGAACAGGCCGAACACAGTGATTAATGCATCTGAACTTTGCACCTTCCTCAGCAACTACAACAGGACCAATGAATACCTGGAGACGGTACACCTCTTAGTCCACGTGGATAATTTGCCTTTATTGTATGAGAATTAGCTTATAGATTAATCTCTGTTTCTCTGTACAGGAGCCTGTTCTGTCCTCTGCTGTGGCTAGCTACACGTTGGGGTGTGTGTGGTCTCGTGCTCTCACCGCCTCATCTCAGGCTGAGGTAGAACAGTGGTTTAATGTCACACTGGTTCACTACCTGCCCTACCTCAACTCTCATCTCATCAGCTCCGACCAGCTCAGGGGTGCCTCCTGCCTCTCATACAGAAAATTGTGAGTCATTTTTGCATGTACCGTTACACAGTGCTTTCAGAACAGCCTTGTGAACAGCCTTGTGTTTGCTGTTCAAATGAAATGAGGATCTGTAGAAAATCACCTCTATATGTGTCTGTGAGCAGGGTGTCTGTCTTGGGGGACAACTACAATTTTTCTGCAACTGATTTCACCCCAGCTGATGTGTACAGCTCTATTAAAGAGTATCTGAACAGCAGCGGTAAGAAGAACTACATCTCTCTCTCTTCCTCTCTCTGCTGCATATTCATTTCCTGTATTTGTGTGAGAAAAGTAAATGTGTCTGAACATGACTATGTGTTACAGATGGCAGTCCCCGCTGCTATAACTCCTCAGACCCTCTTCTGAACTCCACCGCCTGGTTTGCTGACAACATTGGATTCTTCATCACTTTCATCAAGCTCACTGATCTGCAATCATTCCTATCAGGAAACATGGTATAATACAAACCCCCACCCCCCACCCCCCACCCCACCCCCCCACACACACAGACAGATCATGATCATCATCCATTGAGAGATTTACAGGAATGATCGTCTGCAAATATCTTTTATCTGCATCACAAAACACGCATAGTATCACCAGTGTGTGTTTGTGTGTGTGTGTGTGTGTGTGTGTGTGTGTGTATTTTATTGTGCCCTTTAGTCACTTGTGTTCCTGGAGAACTCAAAAAATCTTCAGCTATTCAACAACCCGGGCATTTCCACCAGTGTCCTGGAGTACTACACAAACGAGTTATACATCCAGAATCCTGACTTCAACCTACTCGGGTAAAAGTCTACACCAAACACTACACACCAAACAACTGATTCTATTCATTCAACCTGCCTGGTGAATTTGACACCCTCAGCAAACGCAGTACAAACTATACGAAACATCCTTGTATGCATATTTAAGAAGGTTGTCTTTGTTCTTAAAGCTTGCCAGCTGAATTGCTGTGTCAAACTGATGCCTCCGTGTTTGATCGTCTTGGAGATGCAGACATCACGACCATCCTGAACCGCATCAACGTCTGCACAGAAATAAATCCAGAGGTGATCAATCAATCAGACCCCAGTCTGTTCAACCGGTCAGTTATTCAGTAGCAGTGTGAGTTACCTACAATCCTCTTCTCCTTTCAGGCCACAGCGGTGCTGGTAGCAAAGTTCCCCGATGTATCTGCATCCACCATCCAATCTTTGGGCAGCCAGTGCGTGGGACTGACTGTGGGCCAGATAAGCTCCGCCCCCTCCGATGTGATAAACAGTTCTCTGACTATACTCAGTAACATCAATGGCTGGGACCAGGGCCAAGTGAACTCCCTCATCCAAAGCATCCTGAGTGCAGGCTTTACTGTGAGTGTACAATGCACACTTGTCAGAAACGTGGGTCTACGCTACTGGAAGCGAGATCACTTCTATTTAGAACAATATCACAAAATACCAGTGTAATGGGCAAATTTCAAACACATTGTATTGCTGTTCAAATATTCACCAACTTCAGTGTATATACAAAAGTCCTGTAATTTAAATGGCGCCTTCTTGTTTCCAGATCCAATACAGCATAATTGTACTTTTTCTTTGATTAAAGTTTCTAAATAAGAAACTAAACAATTGTCTGATTGTTTTGCTTCACAGATCAGCAGTGCCTCCTCTCTGGAGTCCCTGGGAACACTCATCGGTGGTGTTCCCTCTGCAACCATCTCAATCATCCCATCTTCTCAGTTTCTGTCTTTATCTCAGAATCCAACATTCATCAATAACATTCTCTCAGCGCCAGTTCTTCTGCAAACTACATTTGTCCAGAAGGTATTCTCTCACTCTTACACACACACAAAATATACAAACACACACCTTTAAAATACACTACACTACATTACTGGAATGGAGAAATAAATGACTGTCGCCAACACAGGTTTAATTCTAATTTAAAATTAGTCCATTGCTCAGAATACAGTTTGTTTAGTCTGTAAAAGCTGAAGACTACCTCGTACACTTTCTTGCAGGTAATCTCTGTAGATCAGACCAAAGTGATACAGAATGTTCCAGATGCACTGGTGATGTATATTCCACTTGTTCTACTGACGTCACTGAGCTCTGGAGACATTTCACTAATCAATAACAAGAGCTGGAGTCATGAACAGGTAACTGTAGCGAGTAACATTATCAGATAATCTTTTTGTCGTACTGAAAAAAGTTGTAAATGTCTAACATGGCTTGACTGTGATCACAGTCCTTACAAATTCCTGTGGAGTTTGGATATCAGAGTGTAAAACACATCAATAAAATTTTGAATTCTCTGATTTTTTTCTAGGCTATGATGTTGTTTGGTGCAGTGGCCAGTGCCAGTGATGATCCAGAAGAGTGAGTTAGAAACACACACTGTCTCACATGCATTCATATACACTCACTTGCGTTGGGTGAACAATCCAGATGTCTAAGATTCTTCCAGCGTCCAAATAGATGCTGTTTTTTTGGTTCACCACTGCGTGTATGTCTGTGTGTGATTTATGTGTGTGTATTTCTCTACAGTCTGTCAGCATCAATACTGCAGGGATTCTCCTGCAGCTCAGTTCAGACTCTCCCACAGGAAACAGCCAAAGATCTAGTGAAAGCCTGTAGACCACGTGCAGGCAGAGACAAGGTCCTACTGGAAGAGGCTCAGGTACACACTCTGATATTCATTCACATTCCACACACAGTCTGAAACAGAAGCAGCAAGTGTACAAAAACATATACTGCTACTTGGGATACCACACAATCACGGTGTGTTCTGTATTTCAGCTGACCTGCATGTACAACTACGTGAAAGACGATCCATCTGTTAGCTTTAGTGACGTCCCCTCTGATATGCTTCTGTACTACAGGTGTGTAACACATTTATATACACACTGTACCGTATACAAATGATAAGGCACGCTTCCTCTGCATTCCTATATGGAGGATTATCTTAGGTAAATAATATGGGTGGGTCAATTTGTGTGTGTGCGTATGTGTTGTAGCTATGACAAGGTCCAGAAGGTGAATTGCCAGGCGTATTTCGTTGCCCTGGGCAGAGCAGATTTCTCCGTTCTTTCCCTTGACCTCGACAAGACGACCGTCCTGTTCGACCATGCAAAGGACTGCCTGGTAAAACATACACAGCGAGATGTACATAGACATAGACCAGCACACTTGTTATTAGCACTTAAATGTTACGGATAACCAGTCAAACAATCTTACAATATGATTGTGTCTCATGATATTTCACTGTTGAAATGTACATTTACAGCATTCAGCAGGTTCCCTTCTACAGAATGACTTACATTAGTGCTTTCTGCTCACTGAGAAACATTTACATTTACAGCATTTGGCAGATGCCCTTATCCAGAGTGACACACAAAAGTGCTTTCAAGTCTCTGTCATTGAATACATCAAATCTGATTCACTAGGTTACAGACTTAAGATACCCATCCATCCATCCATCCATCCATTTTCTACCGCTTATCCGGGATCGGGTCGCGGGGGCAGCAGTCTAATGAGGGATGCCCAGATTTCGCTCTCCCCAGACACTTCCTCCAGCTCTTCTGGGGGAATACCGAGGCGTTTCCAGGCCAGCCGAGAGACATAGTCCATCCAGCGTGTCCTAGGTCTTCCCCGGGGCCTCCTCCCGGTTGGACATGCCCGGAACACCTCCCCAGGAAGGCGTCCAGGAGGCATCCGGAACAGATGCCCGAGCCACCTCAGCTGACTCCTCTCGATGTGGAGGAGCAGCGGCTCTACTCTGAGCTCCTCCCGAGTGACCAAGCTTCTCACCCTATCTCTAAGGGAGCGCCCAGCCACCCTGCGGAGGAAACTCTTTCCGGCCGCCTGTATCCGGGATCTTGTCCTTTCGGTCATGACCCAAAGCTCATGACTATAGGTGAGGGTAGGAACGTAGATCGACTGGTAAATAGAGAGCTTCCCCTTGCGGCTCAGCTCTTTCTTCACCACAACAGACCGGTATATCGACCGCATCACTGCAGAAGATACACCGATCCGCCTGTCGATATCCCACTCCATCGTTCCATCACTCGTGAACAAAACCCCAATATACTTAAACTCCTCTACTTGAGACATGAGTTCTCCGCCAACCTGAAGGGGACAAGCCACCCTTTTCCGGCTGAGAACCATGGCCTCGGATTTGGAGGTGCTGATTCTCATCCCCGTTGCTGCACACTCGGCTGCAAACCGTCCTAGTGCACGCTGGAGGTCCTGATTTGAGGAAGCCAACAGGACATCATCATCTGCAAAAAGTAGAGATGAAATACCGTGGTCCCCAATCCAAACTCTCTCCAGCCTCCGACTGTGCCTAAAAATCCTGTCCATATAAATAATGAACAGGACCGGTGACAAAGGGCAGCACTGCCGGAGTCCGACATGCACCGGGAACAAGTCTGACTTACTGCCGGCAATGCGAACCAAACTCCTGCTCCGGTCATATAGGGACCGGACAGCCCTTAGCAGAGGTCCCCGGACCCCATACTCCCAGAGCACCCCCCACAGGTCAACACGAGGGACACAGACGAATGCCTTCTCCAGATCCACAAAGCACATGTGGACTGGTTGGGCAAACTCCCATGAACCCTCCAGCAGCCTAGCGAGGGTATAGAGATGGTCCAGTTTTCCACGACCGGGAAGAAACCCGCATTGTTCCTCCTTCATCCGAGGTTCGACTATCGGCTGAATTCTCCTCTCCAGTACCCTGGCATAGTCTTTTCTGTAGAGGCTGAGGAGTGTGATCCCCCTGTATTCGGAACACACCCTCCGGTCCCCCTTCTTAAACAGAGGTAGCACCACCCCAGTCTGCCAGTCCAAAGGCACTGTCCCCAACCGCCACGCGATGTTGCAGAGGTGTGTCAACCAAGACAGCCCCACAACATCCAGAGACTTGAGTTACTCAGGGCGGATCTCATCCACCCCCGGTGCCTTGCCACTGAGGAGCTTCTCAACTACCTCAGTGACCTAGCTTGGGGGATCGACGAGTCCACAACTTAGTCCTCTGCCTCTGCTTCCTCAGTGGAAGTTATGTCGGTGGGGTTGAGGAGAACCTCAAAGTACTCCTTCCACCATCCGAGAATGTCCCCAGTCGAAGTCAGCAGATTCCCACTGTAAACAGTGTGAGCAGGGCACTGCTTCCCCCTCCTGAGACACCGGACGGTTTGCCAGAATTTCTCAGAGGCCGACCGATAATCCTTCTCCATGGCCTCACCAAACTCCTCCCATACCCGAGTTGTTGCCTCAGCAACCACCCGGGCTGAAGCTTGCTTGGCCCTCCGGTACCTCTCAGCTGCCTCCGGAGTCCCCCGAGCCAACCAGGCTTGATAGGACTCCTTCTTCAGCTTGCTGGCAGCCCTTAAATCCGGATTACACCAACGGGTTCGGGGGTTGCCGCCACGACAGGCACCGGAGACCTTACGGCCACAGCTCCGAGCAGCCGCGTCGACAATGCAAGTGGAGAACATGGTCCACTCGGACTCAATGTCTCCAACCTCCCTCGTGATCTGGTTGAAGCTCTGGCAGTTGAAGATCTCTCTGACAGGAGACTCTGCCAAATGTTCCCCGCAGACCCTCACAGTACATTTGAGTCTGCCAAGTCTGTCCAACTTCCTCCCCTGCCATCGGATTCAATTTACCACCAGGTGGTGATCAGTTGACAGCACCGCCCCTCTCTTTACCCGAGTGTCCAAGACATATGGCCGGAGGTCATATGAAACAAGCACAAAGTCGATCATCGACCTCCTACCTAGGGTGTCCTGGTGCCACGTGAACTGATGGACACCTTTATGCTTGAACACGGTGTTCGTTATGGACAAACTGCGACTAGCACAGAAGTCCAATAACAGAACACCACTCGGGTTCAGGTCGGGGGGCCGTTCTTCCCAATCACGCCCGTCCAGGTGTCACTGTAGCTGCCCACATGAGCGTTGAAGTCCCCCAGTAGAACGACGGAATCCCCAGTCAGAGCACTTTCCAGCACCCCTCCCAGAGACCCCAAGAAGGTCGGGTACTCTACACTGCCATTTTGGCCCGTAAGCACAAATAACAGTGAGAGACCTACAGTATCCCCGACCCGAAGGCGCAGGGAAACGACCCTCTTGTTCACCGGGGTGAACTCCAATACATGGCGGCTGAGCTGGGGGGCTATGAGCAAGCCCACACCAGCCCGCCGCCTCTCACCGCGGGCAACTCCAGAGTAGTAAAGAGTCCAGCCTCTCTCGAGGAGTTGGGATCAAGAGCCCAAGCTGTGCGTGGAGGCGAGCCCAACTATCTCTAGTCGGTATCTTTCAACCTGCCGCACCAGCTCAGGCTCCTTCCCCTCCAGCGTGGTGACATTCCATGTCCCTAGAAACAGAATCCGTGTCCGAGGATTGGGTCGCCGAGGCCCCCGCCTTTGGCTGCCACCCAATCCACAATGCACCGGCCCCTTACCGTTTCTCCTGCAGGTGGTGGGTCCGTGACGTCACCCGGTATGGCACAACCGGGACCCCGGCCTGGAGCCTTAAGATACCATGAGCCTAAATCCCTGTTCAAAGTCTATTTCCGACTGTAACTTTGCAATAGAATGGCTCTGGAAAGTTCCCAGAATTCCCAGAATTAACCTCAGGTTTGCTGACCTCGAAACACAGAGAAGAACATATATGGGCAGAGCAGTGGCAGTAAACTGCCTTGAGGCAAACACAATATTTCAGGCAAAATCTCTGAATTCAAACATTGGTAACATCCTGATGTTCAAACAAAATGACAGTAAACATCTTGACAGTAAACATTGGAATCCTCACAAGAAGCCAGTTCTTACACATGCTGTAATTTAATGAGACTCTCCTACATGGTTTGTGACATTATAGGGTATATCTGGTGTGAGTCTGACCAGGCATCAGGTGGAGGTTCTGGGGAATATGGCATGCACACTGGACTCCTCCTACATCCAGAGCTCTGACCCCATAATTCTGGAGAACCTGAAGAACTGTGGAGATCTTTCTGATTCTCAGATGACTGCTGTACAGTCAGTGCTCCTCAGTGGGAACACTGCTTACGGGTGAGACAGAGATTTATGCAGATTACTGGATATCTTTTAATCTGGTAGTGCTGTAGGAAAGGTTCATTATGAACCTTCACATCAGTAATATTTTTACTATCTTAATATTTTGTGTCTAGAGCTAAGTTGTATAAGAAATGAATAAGATCTCAGATTTCATTGATTTTTTTCTTCACATCAGCAATCCCTCAACGTGGAATGAGGACACTGTGGAGCAACTCAGCAACCTGGCTGTCTATTTCAAATCAAACCTCTGCGTCAAAATTCCCATTGTATGTGAATCTGTTTTGTTTTAAATTGCCGTTGCGATTGATTGAGTGTTTCAGTGTTAAGCTTTTTGGACTAATTTCATGTTGTTACTCTGTGTGTGTGTTTGTGTGTGTGTGTGTGTGTGTGTGTTTGTGTGTTTGCATTGTTGAAGAATATAAAGAGGAAGTTCATTTCAGCCCTGAGGAAGCAAAAGATCCCGTTGAAGAAGCTAAGGGCACTGTTTACAGAATGCAACACAGAAAGCACTAGCGGTAAAAGTACTTTACAGTGTAAAACACAGTGAGATACAGGGATCCAATTTAAGTTTCTATCCTTCAATGACCATGTTGTTCTATGTCTAGCAGTGAGCAACATCACAGCGGTGACCATTTCAGACCCATCATTTCCTTTTGGCTTTAACTCCACACAGTTTGATCTGTATCTGGACATCACTGTACTGCAGGAGAACCTGGCAGCCATCACTGAGAAAGTGGTGGACACCAGCCTCCAGACTATCATTCTCAACAAGTTAAACCAGGTCAGCAGCACTGAACACTGAATTGTTTTCTAAATGTACCCCATAAATCATGGTTTGTTGGTGAGTTGTGAGTTTAATGTCCACACAATATTTTGTACAGTGTGTGATAGGTGTTCAATTATGAATTGTTGTTTTGTGTGCATACGTAGATTTACCCATCAGGTCTTAATGACGATGTACTGCAGCTGCTGGGTTCCACTTCTCGTGTGGCCACTACTGATGACATTAGCAAGTGGAACATTACCATAATTGACACATTGTCCTCTTTGATGAACTCAAATGATGGACCCTGGGAAGAAGAAAAGGTAATGTGTGTGTGTGGGAGACACGGAATATTGAAGTATAATGAAAGTAGAAACGATTTTTCATAGAGAGAGAGAGACAGAGTGAGAGAGAGAGAGATTATATAAAACTATTTCCTACCTCATTTGAAAGATTAATATTTCAAAAGGTTGATATTTTTAATGATATGTTTGCTGCAATAATCATTTTTGTGTATTTTGTAGAGTAAAGCAGTCATTATGAGGTATCTGAACATGGGAAATCACTCTCTGGGAAGTGCTGAAATAAATGTAGTTGGTTCCAACATCTGCACTTTAGACATCAGTGTGCTGGAAAATATCACTGCTGAGAGTCTAACGTAAGTACATACTCACAGCTACATACAGACACAAACATGGATAAACAAAATAATAAGAGTTAAGAGTAATTTGAGTACAGTAGTGCTGTTGTAGTTTACATTTTGTCCTATACGCAGGTCAGTCCTGTCTCCAGATCTGTCCTCATGTTCCACTGGACAGAAAACTGCTCTGTACATCATTGCCAACTCTTCATTCAGCAGTCAACACAGCAGCTCCACAACATTCTACCAACTCATCAGCCCTTACCTGGGTAAAACAATCCACTTACACAGAAATACTAAAGATACACACTAGGTGTAGTGCACTAAAACAGAAGTAGTTGGATTGAAATAAAAGTGCATGCACATATGCACACACTCACACATACGTTCATTCACTCACACTTACGGCACAACTCAAACCCTATGAATTTAATTGTAAATGTGTGTGTGTGTGTGTGTGTGCAGGTGGAGCTCCTGTGGAGGATATTCTAGCTCTTTCGACTCAAAACATCAGCATGGACATCACCATATTCATTAGTCTGAATCCTGCTGTTCTCACGGTATAAAACGTCCAGAAAATGACCAGAATAAATGTTTCAGTTGTAAGAAGTAAAATAACGAAAACTGCATATGAACTTGATCAAAACTGTTTTGGTTGTGCCAGATCCTAAATGTCAGCACAGTGAGGGCTCTAATGGGGGTAAACTTGGCTGATCTGAAGCTGTTTGAGAACTCCTCAGTGGTTCAGTCCTGGGTGTCACAACAGAACCAATCTGATCTGAACACGCTGAATCTTGGCATCACCAACCGCAACCCTTGTTATGGCATAGACAGGTAAGCCTTTTATGGAATAAAAAAAGAGAAACTTAATAGAACAAAGGTTTTAGGAGATGCATAACATTATTCTTTTTTCCACACAGTCACCCACTTGATAGCGAATTTGCATCCGGAAATGTTTCCGCAGTACTGTGCAACTTTAGCATTCCTGACTATGCCTGTTCATCAGTGAGTCCACAATGAATAAAATACCTCTTCAGAATTTCAGTCTTGTTACACAGAAGATGAGCTGACCACACATAACTCTGTTTCTTGTCTTTCAAGGTTGTTGTATTGTCCTCTAATGATCTGGTCACACTACTCACATGCAAACTGCCAAGCAGCCTGAGCGTCTCTAAAGATGCTTGGAAGCTTTTCTTCCAGAGTCTTTCTGGACCGTTGGATGATGCCCTGGAGAGGTTTTCAAACATGGTATGTAAAGTCGATCGGTGCTGTAGTTAAAAATGACCTTAAAAATCAACGTTTGTGTGTGACTGAAGAATGTAATCTCTCATGTAGACACACAGCAGCATTCAGTCTGACCCTAACATACTTGACGCCATCGGGGAGGTGATAATCGACAAGTTCACCGCAGCACAGCTGACGAATGCCACGTACATCACGGACTGGTTCCACATAAGGCTCAGACCATTTTTGTCATCAGTGTCCTTAGATTTTCTGTTCAGCCTTAGTTCAAAAACCTTCAGCTGTGAAACCTACCAAATTGTGTACGTATGGACAATGGAATTTCAGAACACATGCGTGTGTTATTGAGGACATAGAGATGAAGTAATCTATGGCAAAATCTCATCTGTTTCTCTCCTCCAACTTAGGGTGGAAGCTCTTGGCAGTCAAGAATCTCTCATGAAAGAGGAACAGAAGCAGAGGGTATTTAATTCGTTCATCTTTCCCTTCCTGCAAAGAGATGATCTTCCAGGTACACAGGCCACTTTTAGTTGTTTTGATACAGAAACCAGGCATTCTTAGACTTGCTTTAGCTTGTTCAAATTAAGACAATTGCTTGCCTGAATGAAAGAAGCGAGGAGCCACATGAGAGTATTCCGATTGATTTAACTAATGGTCTCTGATCGTTTCAGACCCTGCCTGCCTTTCCAACACTTCTGGCAGCGCCGACTGGCTTGAAAAGAACCTTGGCGGTTTCTCCGATTATGCCCCCTTGGAAAAGCTCAAACTTCTAAATGCAAATTTCTCTAGCGTGAGTAACATCCCAACTGCACCAAGTGTATATTTCTTGTGGGTTTGCAATTGACTGTACAGTGGTAGAAAGGGTTGGTCTCTGGATTGTAGTGGTGAACACAGGCAGCTGCCCTTCGTTTTCCTTGAAGACCTGGTGTGAACAGAATGTGTAATATACGTGTCTTGTCCTGCAGGTCGCAGTGTTGGGCTTACTGTCCAGTGAACAGAAGGCACAGTTCATCTTGCAGCCGGATTCAGGAGTGTTGGGAAATGACTCTGTGTTTAGAGAGGTGTTTACCAGTGTGCTCACATCCTCAGATGTGGATCAACTTGGCAGCTTCTTCGAAGCCTTCAACCAGACTGTAATACAAGTGAGGATCTCTGTAGTCTTTAAACCAGGGCATATTTTCTTTTGAAAATGGACACATTCAATCTATGAATAGCAATTGATGAAGTCCAAGTGTGACTGTTAATCCATGTTGCTTTGTGTTTTTGCAGATGAACGTGACTATTCCTTCAGCAATATCAGATAGCATTCTGAACATGACACTCTTGGATCTGGTGCCTCACTTCCAAAGTTTCAGCCCAGAGGACTTTGCCCTGTGGTTCCAGACTTACCTTTCATTGTTCCTCACAAGGATTAGTTCAAACACCCTGTCGATCATCCCCACAAACATCAGCTGTGACTCCTACAGAGAGATGTGAGCTCCTCCTCAACCTGAAAGCACAGATCTGTTCTTTACCTGCTTCGATTTGTAACTGGTTTACTTCTATGTTTTTGTGATTACAGAGTGAAAGGACTTGATCATGTGTACAGCGACCTCTCTGCAACCCAGTCCAACACTGTCTTCAGCTACACACAAGACTACCTCGAGTACCAGTCCAGCCAAGGTATGTGTGTGTTTTTGCTTCTGTATTTGCTATGTGTTTGTCAGATGAAGAATAAGTCAGGAGTGTCCTACATGCACTGGTCTGATATCATGAATCGGAATGCACAACAGAGTTTTTTTCAGTAGTGCCCTATGTTGCCTCACAGGCCTGAGCTGCTATGGCACAGGAAGCTTCTACGTGTTCCTGAAACAGTTGTTCCTCAGTTTTGGATTCCCCGACCTGAACGATTTCCTGTCTCTGATCCCAGCCGACCGCCAGGCACAGGTATTTCTGCTGTATGACACGGATCGCACCAGTGAATCGCTCACTAATCGTTTAAGTGGCAGCCAACGAGCCTTCCACATCTGCCTCTGTAACAAGTGTGTTGTCTCCCCACTGCCTCCTCTAGCTTTTGAGCTCCATCTCTCCGGAAGAACTCAGCGAGTTTCTGAACAGGCCGAACACAGTGAGTAATGCGTCTGAACTCTGCAGCCTCCTCGACGACTACAACAGGACCAATGAATACCTGGAGACGGTACACCTCTTAGTCCACGTGGATAATTTGCCTTTATTGTATGAGAATTAGCTTATAGATTAATCTCTGTTTCTCTGTACAGGAGCCTGTTCTGTCCTCTGCTGTGGCTAGCTACACGTTGGCGTGTGTGTGGTCTCGTGCTCTCACCGCCTCATCTCAGGCTGAGGTAGAACAGTGGTTTAATGTCACACTGGTTCACTACCTGCCCTACCTCAACTCTCATCTCATCAGCTCCGACCAGCTCAGGGGTGCCTCCTGCCTCTCATACAGAAAATTGTGAGTCATTTTTGCATGTACCGTTACACAGTGCTTTCAGCACATGCACTGCCTTGTGTTTGTTGTTCAAATGAAATGAGGATCTGTAGAAAATCACCTCTATATGTGTCTGTGAGCAGGGTGTCTGTCTTGGGGGACAACTACAATTTTTCTGCAACTGATTTCACCCCAGCTGATGTGTACAGCTCTATTAAAGAGTATCTGAACAGCAGCGGTAAGAAGAACTACATCTCTCTCTCTTCCTCTCTCTGCTGCATATTCATTTCCTGTATTTGTGTGAGAAAAGTAAATGTGTCTGAACATGACTATGTGTTACAGATGGCAGTCCCCGCTGCTATAACTCCTCAGACCCTCTTCTGAACTCCACCGCCTGGTTTGCTGACAACATTGGATTCTTCATCACTTTCATCAAGCTCACTGATCTGCAATCATTCCTATCAGGAAACATGGTATAATACAACCCCCCCCACACACACACACACACACAGACAGATCATGATCATCATCCATTGAGAGATTTACAGGAATGATCGTCTACAAATATCTTTTATCTGCATCACAAAACACGCATAGTATCACCAGTGTGTGTGTGTGTGTGTGTGTGTGTGTGTGTGTGTGTGTGTGTGTGTGTGTGTGTGTATTTTATTGTGCCCTTTAGTCACTTGTGTTCCTGGAGAACTCAAAAAATCTTCAGCTATTCAACAACCCGGGCATTTCCACCAGTGTCCTGGAGTACTACACAAACGAGTTATACATCCAGAATCCTGACTTCAACCTACTCGGGTAAAAGTCTACACCAAACACTACACACCAAACAACTGATTCTATTCATTCAACCTGCCTGGTGAATTTGACACCCTCAGCAAACGCAGTACAAACTATACGAAACATCCTTGTATGCATATTTAAGAAGGTTGTCTTTGTTCTTAAAGCTTGCCAGCTGAATTGCTGTGTCAAACTGATGCCTCCGTGTTTGATCGTCTTGGAGATGCAGACATCACGACCATCCTGAATCGCATCAACTTCTGCACAGAAATAAATCCAGAGGTGATCAATCAATCAGACCCCAGTCTGTTCAACCGGTCAGTTATTCAGTAGCAGTGTGAGTTACCTACAATCCTCTTCTCCTTTCAGGCCACAGCGGTGCTGGTAGCAAAGTTCCCCGATGTATCTGCATCCACCATCCAATCTTTGGGCAGCCAGTGCGTGGGACTGACTGTGGGCCAGATAAGCTCCGCCCCCTCCGATGTGATAAACAGTTCTCTGACTATACTCAGTAACATCAATGGCTGGGACCAGGGCCAAGTGAACTCCCTCATCCAAAGCATCCTGAGTGCAGGCTTTACTGTGAGTGTACAATGCACACTTGTCAGAAACGTGGGTCTACGCTACTGGAAGCGAGATCACTTCTATTTAGAACAATATCACAAAATACCAGTGTAATGGGCAAATTTCAAACACATTGTATTGCTGTTCAAATATTCACCAACTTCAGTGTATATACAAAAGTCCTGTAATTTAAATGGCGCCTTCTTGTTTCCAGATCCAATACAGCATAATTGTACTTTTTCTTTGATTAAAGTTTCTAAATAAGAAACTAAACAATTGTCTGATTGTTTTGCTTCACAGATCAGCAGTGCCTCCTCTCTGGAGTCCCTGGGAACACTCATCGGTGGTGTTCCCTCTGCAACCATCTCAATCATCCCATCTTCTCAGTTTCTGTCTTTATCTCAGAATCCAACATTCATCAATAACATTCTCTCAGCGCCAGTTATTCTGCAAACTACATTTGTCCAGAAGGTATTCTCTCACTCTTACACACACACAAAATATACAAACACACACCTTTAAAATACACTACACTACATTACTGGAATGGAGAAATAAATGACTGTCGCCAACACAGGTTTAATTCTAATTTAAAATTAGTCCATTGCTCAGAATACAGTTTGTTTAGTCTGTAAAAGCTGAAGACTACCTCGTACACTTTCTTGCAGGTAATCTCTGTAGATCAGACCAAAGTGATACAGAATGTTCCAGATGCACTGGTGATGTATATTCCACTTGTTCTACTGACGTCACTGAACTCTGGAGACATTTCACTAATCAATAACAAGAGCTGGAGTCATGAACAGGTAACTGTAGCGAGTAACATTATCAGATAATCTTTTTGTCGTACTGAAAAAAGTTGTAAATGTCTAACATGGCTTGACTGTGATCACAGTCCTTACAGATGTCTGAATTCCTGTGGAGTTTGGATATCAGAGTGTAAAACACATCAATAAAATTTTGAATTCTCTGATTTTTTTCTAGGCTATGATGTTGTTTGGTGCAGTGGCCAGTGCCAGTGATGATCCAGAAGAGTGAGTTAGAAACACACACTGTCTCACATGCATTCATATACACTCACTTGCGTTGGGTGAACAATCCAGATGTCTAAGATTCTTCCAGCGTCCAAATAGATGCTGTTTTTTTGGTTCACCACTGCGTGTATGTCTGTGTGTGATTTATGTGTGTGTATTTCTCTACAGTCTGTCAGCATCAATACTGCAGGGATTCTCCTGCAGCTCAGTTCAGACTCTCCCAAAGGAAACAGCCAAAGATCTAGTGAAAGCCTGTAGACCACGTGCAGGCAGAGACAAGGTCCTACTGAAAGAGGCT
This sequence comes from Tachysurus fulvidraco, assembly GCF_022655615.1. Taxonomy (NCBI): domain Eukaryota; kingdom Metazoa; phylum Chordata; class Actinopteri; order Siluriformes; family Bagridae; genus Tachysurus; species Tachysurus fulvidraco. Next base: position 20,868,440 of record NC_062535.1, read on the forward strand.
CAGGTACACACTCTGATATTCATTCACATTCCACACACAGTCTGAAACAGAAGCAGCAAGTGTACAAAAACATATACTGCTACTTGGGATACCACACAATCACGGTGTGTTCTGTATTTCAGCTGACCTGCATGTACAACTACGTGAAAGACGATCCATCTGTTAGCTTTAGTGACGTCCCCTCTGATATGCTTCTGTACTACAGGTGTGTAACACATTTATATACACACTGTACCGTATACAAATGATAAGGCACACTTCCTCTGCATTCCTATATGGAGGATTATCTTAGGTAAATAATATGGGTGGGTCAATTTGTGTGTGTGCGTATGTGTTGTAGCTATGACAAGGTCCAGAAGGTGAATTGCCAGGCGTATTTCGTTGCCCTGGGCAGAGCAGATTTCTCCGTTCTTTCCCTTGACCTCGACAAGACGACCGTCCTGTTCGACCATGCAAAGGACTGCCTGGTAAAACATACACAGCGAGATGTACATAGACATAGACCAGCACACTTGTTATTAGCACTTAAATGTTACGGATAACCAGTCAAACAATCTTACAATATGATTGTGTCTCATGATATTTCACTGTTGAAATGTACATTTACAGCATTCAGCAGGTTCCCTTCTACAGAATGACTTACATTAGTGCTTTCTGCTCACTGAGAAACATTTACATTTACAGCATTTGGCAGATGCCCTTATCCAGAGTGACACACAAAAGTGCTTTCAAGTCTCTGTCATTGAATACATCAAATCTGATTCACTAGGTTACAGACTTAAGATACCCATCCATCCATCCATCCATCCATCCATCCATCCATTTTCTACCGCTTATCCGGGATCGGGTCGCGGGGGCAGCAGTCTAAGCAGGGATGCCCGGACTTCCCTCTCCCCAGACACTTCCTCCAGCTCTTCTGGGGGAATACCGAGGCGTTCCCAGGCCAGCCGAGAGACATAGTCCCTCCAGCGTGTCCTAGGTCTTCCCCGGGGCCTCCTCCCGGTTGGACATGCCCGGAACACCTCCCCAGGAAGGCGTCCAGGAGGCATCCGGAACAGATGCCCGAGCCACCTCAGCTGACTCCTCTCGATGTGGAGGAGCAGCGGCTCTACTCTGAGCTCCTCCCGAGTGACCAAGCTTCTCACCCTATCTCTAAGGGAGCGCCCAGCCACCCTGCGGAGGAAACTCTTTCCGGCCGCCTGTATCCGGGATCTTGTCCTTTCGGTCATGACCCAAAGCTCATGACCATAGGTGAGGGTAGGAACGTAGATCGACTGGTAAATAGAGAGCTTCGCCTTGCGGCTCAGCTCTTTCTTCACCACAACAGACCGGTATATCGACCGCATCACTGCAGAAGATACACCGATCCGCCTGTCGATATCCCACTCCATCGTTCCATCACTCGTGAACAAAACCCCAATATACTTAAACTCCTCTACTTGAGACATGAGTTCTCCGCCAACCTGAAGGGGACAAGCCACCCTTTTCCGGCTGAGAACCATGGCCTCGGATTTGGAGGTGCTGATTCTCATCCCCGTTGCTGCACACTCGGCTGCAAACCGTCCTAGTGCACGCTGGAGGTCCTGATTTGAGGAAGCCAACAGGACATCATCATCTGCAAAAAGTAGAGATGAAATACCGTGGTCCCCAATCCAAACTCTCTCCAGCCTCCGACTGTGCCTAAAAATCCTGTCCATATAAATAATGAACAGGACCGGTGACAAAGGGCAGCCCTGCCGGAGTCCGACATGCACCGGGAACAAGTCTGACTTACTGCCGGCAATGCGAACCAAACTCCTGCTCCGGTCATATAGGGACCGGACAGCCCTTAGCAGAGGTCCCCGGACCCCATACTCCCAGAACCCCCTACAGGTCAACATGAGGGACACAGTCGAATGCCTTCTCCAGATCCACAAAGCACATGTGGACTGGTTGGGCAAACTCCCATGAACCCTCCAGCAGCCTAGCGAGGGTATAGAGATGGTCCAGTTTTCCACGACCGGGAAGAAACCCGCATTGTTCCTCCTTCATCTGAGGTTCGACTATCGGCTGAATTCTCCTCTCCAGTACCCTGGCATAGTCTTTTCTGTAGAGGCTGAGGAGTGTGATCCCCCTGTATTCGGAACACACCCTCCGGTGCCCCTTCTTAAACAGAGGTAGCACCACCCCAGTCTGCCAGTCCAAAGGCACTGTCCCCAACCGCCACGCGATGTTGCAGAGGTGTGTCAACCAAGACAGCCCCACAACATCCAGAGACTTGAGTTACTCAGGGCGGATCTCATCCACCCCCGGTGCCTTGCCACTGAGGAGCTTCTCAACTACCTCAGTGACCTAGCTTGGGGGATCGACGAGTCCACAACTTAGTCCTCTGCCTCTGCTTCCTCAGTGGAAGTTATGTCGGTGGGGTTGAGGAGAACCTCAAAGTACTCCTTCCACCATCCGAGAATGTCCCCAGTCGAAGTCAGCAGATTCCCACTGTAAACAGTGTGAGCAGGGCACTGCTTCCCCCTCCTGAGACACCGGACGGTTTGCCAGAATTTCTCAGAGGCCGACCGATAATCCTTCTCCATGGCCTCACCAAACTCCTCCCATACCCGAGTTGTTGCCTCAGCAACCACCCGGGCTGAAGCTTGCTTGGCCCTCCGGTACCTCTCAGCTGCCTCCGGAGTCCCCCGAGCCAACCAGGCTTGATAGGACTCCTTCTTCAGCTTGCTGGCAGCCCTTAAATCCGGATTACACCAACGGGTTCGGGGGTTGCCGCCACGACAGGCACCGGAGACCTTACGGCCACAGCTCCGAGCAGCCGCGTCGACAATGCAAGTGGAGAACATGGTCCACTCGGACTCAATGTCTCCAACCTCCCTCGTGATCTGGTTGAAGCTCTGGCAGTTGAAGATCTCTCTGACAGGAGACTCTGCCAAATGTTCCCCGCAGACCCTCACAGTACATTTGAGTCTGCCAAGTCTGTCCAACTTCCTCCCCTGCCATCGGATTCAATTTACCACCAGGTGGTGATCAGTTGACAGCACCGCCCCTCTCTTTACCCGAGTGTCCAAGACATATGGCCGGAGGTCATATGAAACAAGCACAAAGTCGATCATCGACCTCCTACCTAGGGTGTCCTGGTGCCACGTGAACTGATGGACACCTTTATGCTTGAACACGGTGTTCGTTATGGACAAACTGCGACTAGCACAGAAGTCCAATAACAGAACACCACTCGGGTTCAGGTCGGGGGGCCGTTCTTCCCAATCACGCCCGTCCAGGTGTCACTGTAGCTGCCCACATGAGCGTTGAAGTCCCCCAGTAGAACGACGGAATCCCCAGTCAGAGCACTTTCCAGCACCCCTCCCAGAGACCCCAAGAAGGTCGGGTACTCTACACTGCCATTTTGGCCCGTAAGCACAAATAACAGTGAGAGACCTACAGTATCCCCGACCCGAAGGCGCAGGGAAACGACCCTCTTGTTCACCGGGGTGAACTCCAATACATGGCGGCTGAGCTGTGGGGCTATGAGCAAGCCCACACCAGCCCGCCGCCTCTCACCGCGGGCAACTCCAGAGTAGTAAAGAGTCCAGCCTCTCTCGAGGAGTTGGGATCAAGAGCCCAAGCTGTGCGTGGAGGCGAGCCCAACTATCTCTAGTCGGTATCTTTCAACCTGCCGCACCAGCTCAGGCTCCTTCCCCTCCAGCGTGGTGACATTCCATGTCCCTAGAAACAGAATCCGTGTCCGAGGATTGGGTCGCCGAGGCCCCCGCCTTTGGCTGCCACCCAATCCACAATGCACCGGCCCCTTACCGTTTCTCCTGCAGGTGGTGGGTCCGTGACGTCACCCGGTATGGCACAACCGGGACCCCGGCCTGGAGCCTTAAGATACCATGAGCCTAAATCCCTGTTCAAAGTCTATTTCCGACTGTAACTTTGCAATAGAATGGCTCTGGAAAGTTCCCAGAATTCCCAGAATTAACCTCAGGTTTGCTGACCTCGAAACACAGAGAAGAACATATATGGGCAGAGCAGTGGCAGTAAACTGCCTTGAGGCAAACACAATATTTCAGGCAAAATCTCTGAATTCAAACATTGGTAACATCCTGATGTTCAAACAAAATGACAGTAAACATCTTGACAGTAAACATTGGAATCCTCACAAGAAGCCAGTTCTTACACATGCTGTAATTTAATGAGACTCTCCTACATGGTTTGTGACATTATAGGGTATATCTGGTGTGAGTCTGACCAGGCATCAGGTGGAGGTTCTGGGGAATATGGCATGCACACTGGACTCCTCCTACATCCAGAGCTCTGACCCCATAATTCTGGAGAACCTGAAGAACTGTGGAGATCTTTCTGATTCTCAGATGACTGCTGTACAGTCAGTGCTCCTCAGTGGGAACACTGCTTACGGGTGAGACAGAGATTTATGCAGATTACTGGATATCTTTTAATCTGGTAGTGCTGTAGGAAAGGTTCATTATGAACCTTCACATCAGTAATATTTTTACTATCTTAATATTTTGTGTCTAGAGCTAAGTTGTATAAGAAATGAATAAGATCTCAGATTTCATTGATTTTTTTCTTCACATCAGCAATCCCTCAACGTGGAATGAGGACACTGTGGAGCAACTCAGCAACCTGGCTGTCTATTTCAAATCAAACCTCTGCGTCAAAATTCCCATTGTATGTGAATCTGTTTTGTTTTAAATTGCCGTTGCGATTGATTGAGTGTTTCAGTGTTAAGCTTTTTGGACTAATTTCATGTTGTTACTCTGTGTGTGTGTTTGTGTGTGTGTGTGTGTTTGTGTTTGTGTGTTTGCATTGTTGAAGAATATAAAGAGGAAGTTCATTTCAGCCCTGAGGAAGCAAAAGATCCCGTTGAAGAAGCTAAGGGCACTGTTTACAGAATGCAACACAGAAAGCACTAGCGGTAAAAGTACTTTACAGTGTAAAACACAGTGAGATACAGGGATCCAATTTAAGTTTCTATCCTTCAATGACCATGTTGTTCTATGTCTAGCAGTGAGCAACATCACAGCGGTGACCATTTCAGACCCATCATTTCCTTTTGGCTTTAACTCCACACAGTTTGATCTGTATCTGGACATCACTGTACTGCAGGAGAACCTGGCAGCCATCACTGAGAAAGTGGTGGACACCAGCCTCCAGACTATCATTCTCAACAAGTTAAACCAGGTCAGCAGCACTGAACACTGAATTGTTTTCTAAATGTACCCCATAAATCATGGTTTGTTGGTGAGTTGTGAGTTTAATGTCCACACAATATTTTGTACAGTGTGTGATAGGTGTTCAATTATGAATTGTTGTTTTGTGTGCATACGTAGATTTACCCATCAGGTCTTAATGACGATGTACTGCAGCTGCTGGGTTCCACTTCTCGTGTGGCCACTACTGATGACATTAGCAAGTGGAACATTACCATAATTGACACATTGTCCTCTTTGATGAACTCAAATGATGGACCCTGGGAAGAAGAAAAGGTAATGTGTGTGTGTGGGAGACACGGAATATTGAAGTATAATGAAAGTAGAAACGATTTTTCATAGAGAGAGAGAGACAGAGTGAGAGAGAGAGATTATATAAAACTATTTCCTACCTCATTTGAAAGATTAATATTTCAAAAGGTTGATATTTTTAATGATATGTTTGCTGCAATAATCATTTTTGTGTATTTTGTAGAGTAAAGCAGTCATTATGAGGTATCTGAACATGGGAAATCACTCTCTGGGAAGTGCTGAAATAAATGTAGTTGGTTCCAACATCTGCACTTTAGACATCAGTGTGCTGGAAAATATCACTGCTGAGAGTCTAACGTAAGTACATACTCACAGCTACATACAGACACAAACATGGATAAACAAAATAATAAGAGTTAAGAGTAATTTGAGTACAGTAGTGCTGTTGTAGTTTACATTTTGTCCTATACGCAGGTCAGTCCTGTCTCCAGATCTGTCCTCATGTTCCACTGGACAGAAAACTGCTCTGTACATCATTGCCAACTCTTCATTCAGCAGTCAACACAGCAGCTCCACAACATTCTACCAACTCATCAGCCCTTACCTGGGTAAAACAATCCACTTACACAGAAATACTAAAGATACACACTAGGTGTAGTGCACTAAAACAGAAGTAGTTGGATTGAAATAAAAGTGCATGCACATATGCACACACTCACACATACGTTCATTCACTCACACTTACGGCACAACTCAAACCCTATGAATTTAATTGTAAATGTGTGTGTGTGTGTGTGTGTGCAGGTGGAGCTCCTGTGGAGGATATTCTAGCTCTTTCGACTCAAAACATCAGCATGGACATCACCATATTCATTAGTCTGAATCCTGCTGTTCTCACGGTATAAAACGTCCAGAAAATGACCAGAATAAATGTTTCAGTTGTAAGAAGTAAAATAACGAAAACTGCATATGAACTTGATCAAAACTGTTTTGGTTGTGCCAGATCCTAAATGTCAGCACAGTGAGGGCTCTAATGGGGGTAAACTTGGCTGATCTGAAGCTGTTTGAGAACTCCTCAGTGGTTCAGTCCTGGGTGTCACAACAGAACCAATCTGATCTGAACACGCTGAATCTTGGCATCACCAACCGCAACCCTTGTTATGGCATAGACAGGTAAGCCTTTTATGGAATAAAAAAAGAGAAACTTAATAGAACAAAGGTTTTAGGAGATGCATAACATTATTCTTTTTTCCACACAGTCACCCACTTGATAGCGAATTTGCATCCGGAAATGTTTCCGCAGTACTGTGCAACTTTAGCATTCCTGACTATGCCTGTTCATCAGTGAGTCCACAATGAATAAAATACCTCTTCAGAATTTCAGTCTTGTTACACAGAAGATGAGCTGACCACACATAACTCTGTTTCTTGTCTTTCAAGGTTGTTGTATTGTCCTCTAATGATCTGGTCACACTACTCACATGCAAACTGCCAAGCAGCCTGAGCGTCTCTAAAGATGCTTGGAAGCTTTTCTTCCAGAGTCTTTCTGGACCGTTGGATGATGCCCTGGAGAGGTTTTCAAACATGGTATGTAAAGTCGATCGGTGCTGTAGTTAAAAATGACCTTAAAAATCAACGTTTGTGTGTGACTGAAGAATGTAATCTCTCATGTAGACACACAGCAGCATTCAGTCTGACCCTAACATACTTGACGCCATCGGGGAGGTGATAATCGACAAGTTCACCGCAGCACAGCTGACGAATGCCACGTACATCACGGACTGGTTCCACATAAGGCTCAGACCATTTTTGTCATCAGTGTCCTTAGATTTTCTGTTCAGCCTTAGTTCAAAAACCTTCAGCTGTGAAACCTACCAAATTGTGTACGTATGGACAATGGAATTTCAGAACACATGCGTGTGTTATTGAGGACATAGAGATGAAGTAATCTATGGCAAAATCTCATCTGTTTCTCTCCTCCAACTTAGGGTGGAAGCTCTTGGCAGTCAAGAATCTCTCATGAAAGAGGAACAGAAGCAGAGGGTATTTAATTCGTTCATCTTTCCCTTCCTGCAAAGAGATGATCTTCCAGGTACACAGGCCACTTTTAGTTGTTTTGATACAGAAACCAGGCATTCTTAGACTTGCTTTAGCTTGTTCAAATTAAGACAATTGCTTGCCTGAATGAAAGAAGCGAGGAGCCACATGAGAGTATTCCGATTGATTTAACTAATGGTCTCTGATCGTTTCAGACCCTGCCTGCCTTTCCAACACTTCTGGCAGCGCCGACTGGCTTGAAAAGAACCTTGGCGGTTTCTCCGATTATGCCCCCTTGGAAAAGCTCAAACTTCTAAATGCAAATTTCTCTAGCGTGAGTAACATCCCAACTGCACCAAGTGTATATTTCTTGTGGGTTTGCAATTGACTGTACAGTGGTAGAAAGGGTTGGTCTCTGGATTGTAGTGGTGAACACAGGCAGCTGCCCTTCGTTTTCCTTGAAGACCTGGTGTGAACAGAATGTGTAATATACGTGTCTTGTCCTGCAGGTCGCAGTGTTGGGCTTACTGTCCAGTGAACAGAAGGCACAGTTCATCTTGCAGCCGGATTCAGGAGTGTTGGGAAATGACTCTGTGTTTAGAGAGGTGTTTACCAGTGTGCTCACATCCTCAGATGTGGATCAACTTGGCAGCTTCTTCGAAGCCTTCAACCAGACTGTAATACAAGTGAGGATCTCTGTAGTCTTTAAACCAGGGCATATTTTCTTTTGAAAATGGACACATTCAATCTATGAATAGCAATTGATGAAGTCCAAGTGTGACTGTTAATCCATGTTGCTTTGTGTTTTTGCAGATGAACGTGACTATTCCTTCAGCAATATCAGATAGCATTCTGAACATGACACTCTTGGATCTGGTGCCTCACTTCCAAAGTTTCAGCCCAGAGGACTTTGCCCTGTGGTTCCAGACTTACCTTTCATTGTTCCTCACAAGGATTAGTTCAAACACCCTGTCGATCATCCCCACAAACATCAGCTGTGACTCCTACAGAGAGATGTGAGCTCCTCCTCAACCTGAAAGCACAGATCTGTTCTTTACCTGCTTCGATTTGTAACTGGTTTACTTCTATGTTTTTGTGATTACAGAGTGAAAGGACTTGATCATGTGTACAGCGACCTCTCTGCAACCCAGTCCAACACTGTCTTCAGCTACACACAAGACTACCTCGAGTACCAGTCCAGCCAAGGTATGTGTGTGTTTTTGCTTCTGTATTTGCTATGTGTTTGTCAGATGAAGAATAAGTCAGGAGTGTCCTACATGCACTGGTCTGATATCATGAATCGGAATGCACAACAGAGTTTTTTTCAGTAGTGCCCTATGTTGCCTCACAGGCCTGAGCTGCTATGGCACAGGAAGCTTCTACGTGTTCCTGAAACAGTTGTTCCTCAGTTTTGGATTCCCCGACCTGAACGATTTCCTGTCTCTGATCCCAGCCGACCGCCAGGCACAGGTATTTCTGCTGTATGACACGGATCGCACCAGTGAATCGCTCACTAATCGTTTAAGTGGCAGCCAACGAGCCTTCCACATCTGCCTCTGTAACAAGTGTGTTGTCTCCCCACTGCCTCCTCTAGCTTTTGAGCTCCATCTCTCCGGAAGAACTCAGCGAGTTTCTGAACAGGCCGAACACAGTGAGTAATGCGTCTGAACTCTGCAGCCTCCTCGACGACTACAACAGGACCAATGAATACCTGGAGACGGTACACCTCTTAGTCCACGTGGATAATTTGCCTTTATTGTATGAGAATTAGCTTATAGATTAATCTCTGTTTCTCTGTACAGGAGCCTGTTCTGTCCTCTGCTGTGGCTAGCTACACGTTGGCGTGTGTGTGGTCTCGTGCTCTCACCGCCTCATCTCAGGCTGAGGTAGAACAGTGGTTTAATGTCACACTGGTTCACTACCTGCCCTACCTCAACTCTCATCTCATCAGCTCCGACCAGCTCAGGGGTGCCTCCTGCCTCTCATACAGAAAATTGTGAGTCATTTTTGCATGTACCGTTACACAGTGCTTTCAGCACATGCACTGCCTTGTGTTTGTTGTTCAAATGAAATGAGGATCTGTAGAAAATCACCTCTATATGTGTCTGTGAGCAGGGTGTCTGTCTTGGGGGACAACTACAATTTTTCTGCAACTGATTTCACCCCAGCTGATGTGTACAGCTCTATTAAAGAGTATCTGAACAGCAGCGGTAAGAAGAACTACATCTCTCTCTCTTCCTCTCTCTGCTGCATATTCATTTCCTGTATTTGTGTGAGAAAAGTAAATGTGTCTGAACATGACTATGTGTTACAGATGGCAGTCCCCGCTGCTATAACTCCTCAGACCCGCTTCTGAACTCCACCGCCTGGTTTGCTGACAACATTGGATTCTTCATCACTTTCATCAAGCTCACTGATCTGCAATCATTCCTATCAGGAAACATGGTATAATACAACCCCCCCCCCCCCACACACACACACACAGACAGATCATGATCATCATCCATTGAGAGATTTACAGGAATGATCGTCTACAAATATCTTTTATCTGCATCACAAAACACGCATAGTATCACCAGTGTGTGTGTGTGTGTGTGTGTGTGTGTGTGTGTGTGTGTGTGTGTGTGTGTGTGTGTGTGTATTTTATTGTGCCCTTTAGTCACTTGTGTTCCTGGAGAACTCAAAAAATCTTCAGCTATTCAACAACCCGGGCATTTCCACCAGTGTCCTGGAGTACTACACAAACGAGTTATACATCCAGAATCCTGACTTCAACCTACTCGGGTAAAAGTCTACACCAAACACTACACACCAAACAACTGATTCTATTCATTCAACCTGCCTGGTGAATTTGACACCCTCAGCAAACGCAGTACAAACTATACGAAACATCCTTGTATGCATATTTAAGAAGGTTGTCTTTGTTCTTAAAGCTTGCCAGCTGAATTGCTGTGTCAAACTGATGCCTCCGTGTTTGATCGTCTTGGAGATGCAGACATCACGACCATCCTGAATCGCATCAACTTCTGCACAGAAATAAATCCAGAGGTGATCAATCAATCAGACCCCAGTCTGTTCAACCGGTCAGTTATTCAGTAGCAGTGTGAGTTACCTACAATCCTCTTCTCCTTTCAGGCCACAGCGGTGCTGGTAGCAAAGTTCCCCGATGTATCTGCATCCACCATCCAATCTTTGGGCAGCCAGTGCGTGGGACTGACTGTGGGCCAGATAAGCTCCGCCCCCTCCGATGTGATAAACAGTTCTCTGACTATACTCAGTAACATCAATGGCTGGGACCAGGGCCAAGTGAACTCCCTCATCCAAAGCATCCTGAGTGCAGGCTTTACTGTGAGTGTACAATGCACACTTGTCAGAAACGTGGGTCTACGCTACTGGAAGCGAGATCACTTCTATTTAGAACAATATCACAAAATACCAGTGTAATGGGCAAATTTCAAACACATTGTATTGCTGTTCAAATATTCACCAACTTCAGTGTATATACAAAAGTCCTGTAATTTAAATGGCGCCTTCTTGTTTCCAGATCCAATACAGCATAATTGTACTTTTTCTTTGATTAAAGTTTCTAAATAAGAAACTAAACAATTGTCTGATTGTTTTGCTTCACAGATCAGCAGTGCCTCCTCTCTGGAGTCCCTGGGAACACTCATCGGTGGTGTTCCCTCTGCAACCATCTCAATCATCCCATCTTCTCAGTTTCTGTCTTTATCTCAGAATCCAACATTCATCAATAACATTCTCTCAGCGCCAGTTATTCTGCAAACTACATTTGTCCAGAAGGTATTCTCTCACTCTTACACACACACAAAATATACAAACACACACCTTTAAAATACACTACACTACATTACTGGAATGGAGAAATAAATGACTGTCGCCAACACAGGTTTAATTCTAATTTAAAATTAGTCCATTGCTCAGAATACAGTTTGTTTAGTCTGTAAAAGCTGAAGACTACCTCGTACACTTTCTTGCAGGTAATCTCTGTAGATCAGACCAAAGTGATACAGAATGTTCCAGATGCACTGGTGATGTATATTCCACTTGTTCTACTGACGTCACTGAACTCTGGAGACATTTCACTAATCAATAACAAGAGCTGGAGTCATGAACAGGTAACTGTAGCGAGTAACATTATCAGATAATCTTTTTGTCGTACTGAAAAAAGTTGTAAATGTCTAACATGGCTTGACTGTGATCACAGTCCTTACAGATGTCTGAATTCCTGTGGAGTTTGGATATCAGAGTGTAAAACACATCAATAAAATTTTGAATTCTCTGATTTTTTTCTAGGCTATGATGTTGTTTGGTGCAGTGGCCAGTGCCAGTGATGATCCAGAAGAGTGAGTTAGAAACACACACTGTCTCACATGCATTCATATACACTCACTTGCGTTGGGTGAACAATCCAGATGTCTAAGATTCTTCCAGCGTCCAAATAGATGCTGTTTTTTTGGTTCACCACTGCGTGTATGTCTGTGTGTGATTTATGTGTGTGTATTTCTCTACAGTCTGTCAGCATCAATACTGCAGGGATTCTCCTGCAGCTCAGTTCAGACTCTCCCACAGGAAACAACCAAAGATCTAGTGAAAGCCTGTAGACCACGTGCAGGCAGAGACAAGGTCCTACTGGAAGAGGCTCAGGTACACACTCTGATATTCATTCACATTCCACACACAGTCTGAAACAGAAGCAGCAAGTGTACAAAAACATATACTGCTACTTGGGATACCACACAATCACGGTGTGTTCTGTATTTCAGCTGACCTGCATGTACAACTACGTGAAAGACGATCCATCTGTTAGCTTTAGTGACGTCCCCTCTGATATGCTTCTGTACTACAGGTGTGTAACACATTTATATACACACTGTACCGTATACAAATGATAAGGCACACTTCCTCTGCATTCCTATATGGAGGATTATCTTAGGTAAATAATATGGGTGGGTCAATTTGTGTGTGTGCGTATGTGTTGTAGCTATGACAAGGTCCAGAAGGTGAATTGCCAGGCGTATTTCGTTGCCCTGGGCAGAGCAGATTTCTCCGTTCTTTCCCTTGACCTCGACAAGACGACCGTCCTGTTCGACCATGCAAAGGACTGCCTGGTAAAACATACACAGCGAGATGTACATAGACATAGACCAGCACACTTGTTATTAGCACTTAAATGTTACGGATAACCAGTCAAACAATCTTACAATATGATTGTGTCTCATGATATTTCACTGTTGAAATGTACATTTACAGCATTCAGCAGGTTCCCTTCTACAGAATGACTTACATTAGTGCTTTCTGCTCACTGAGAAACATTTACATTTACAGCATTTGGCAGATGCCCTTATCCAGAGTGACACACAAAAGTGCTTTCAAGTCTCTGTCATTGAATACATCAAATCTGATTCACTAGGTTACAGACTTAAGATACCCATCCATCCATCCATCCATCCATCCATCCATCCATTTTCTACCGCTTATCCGCTTATCCGGGATCGGGTCGCGGGGGGAGCAGTCTAAGCAGGGATGCCCGGACTTCCCTCTCCCCAGACACTTCCTCCAGCTCTTCTGGGGGAATACCGAGGCGTTCCCAGGCCAGCCGAGAGACATAGTCCCTCCAGCGTGTCCTAGGTCTTCCCCGGGGCCTCCTCCCGGTTGGACATGCCCGGAACACCTCCCCAGGAAGGCGTCCAGGAGGCATCCGGAACAGATGCCCGAGCCACCTCAGCTGACTCCTCTCGATGTGGAGGAGCAGCGGCTCTACTCTGAGCTCCTCCCGAGTGACCAAGCTTCTCACCCTATCTCTAAGGGAGCGCCCAGCCACCCTGCGGAGGAAACTCTTTCCGGCCGCCTGTATCCGGGATCTTGTCCTTTCGGTCATGACCCAAAGCTCATGACTATAGGTGAGGGTAGGAACGTAGATCGACTGGTAAATAGAGAGCTTCGCCTTGCGGCTCAGCTCTTTCTTCACCACAACAGACCGGTATATCGACCGCATCACTGCAGAAGATACACCGATCCGCCTGTCGATATCCCACTCCATCGTTCCATCACTCGTGAACAAAACCCCAATATACTTAAACTCCTCTACTTGAGACATGAGTTCTCCGCCAACCTGAAGGGGACAAGCCACCCTTTTCCGGCTGAGAACCATGGCCTCGGATTTGGAGGTGCTGATTCTCATCCCCGTTGCTGCACACTCGGCTGCAAACCGTCCTAGTGCACGCTGGAGGTCCTGATTTGAGGAAGCCAACAGGACATCATCATCTGCAAAAAGTAGAGATGAAATACCGTGGTCCCCAATCCAAACTCTCTCCAGCCTCCGACTGTGCCTAAAAATCCTGTCCATATAAATAATGAACAGGACCGGTGACAAAGGGCAGCCCTGCCGGAGTCCGACATGCACCGGGAACAAGTCTGACTTACTGCCGGCAATGCGAACCAAACTCCTGCTCCGGTCATATAGGGACCGGACAGCCCTTAGCAGAGGTCCCCGGACCCCATACTCCCAGAACCCCCTACAGGTCAACATGAGGGACACAGTCGAATGCCTTCTCCAGATCCACAAAGCACATGTGGACTGGTTGGGCAAACTCCCATGAACCCTCCAGCAGCCTAGCGAGGGTATAGAGATGGTCCAGTTTTCCACGACCGGGAAGAAACCCGCATTGTTCCTCCTTCATCCGAGGTTCGACTATCGGCTGAATTCTCCTCTCCAGTACCCTGGCATAGTCTTTTCTGTAGAGGCTGAGGAGTGTGATCCCCCTGTATTCGGAACACACCCTCCGGTGCCCCTTCTTAAACAGAGGTAGCACCACCCCAGTCTGCCAGTCCAAAGGCACTGTCCCCAACCGCCACGCGATGTTGCAGAGGTGTGTCAACCAAGACAGCCCCACAACATCCAGAGACTTGAGTTACTCAGGGCGGATCTCATCCACCCCCGGTGCCTTGCCACTGAGGAGCTTCTCAACTACCTCAGTGACCTAGCTTGGGGGATCGACGAGTCCACAACTTAGTCCTCTGCCTCTGCTTCCTCAGTGGAAGTTATGTCGGTGGGGTTGAGGAGAACCTCAAAGTACTCCTTCCACCATCCGAGAATGTCCCCAGTCGAAGTCAGCAGATTCCCACTGTAAACAGTGTGAGCAGGGCACTGCTTCCCCCTCCTGAGACACCGGACGGTTTGCCAGAATTTCTCAGAGGCCGACCGATAATCCTTCTCCATGGCCTCACCAAACTCCTCCCATACCCGAGTTGTTGCCTCAGCAACCACCCGGGCTGAAGCTTGCTTGGCCCTCCGGTACCTCTCAGCTGCCTCCGGAGTCCCCCGAGCCAACCAGGCTTGATAGGACTCCTTCTTCAGCTTGCTGGCAGCCCTTAAATCCGGATTACACCAACGGGTTCGGGGGTTGCCGCCACGACAGGCACCGGAGACCTTACGGCCACAGCTCCGAGCAGCCGCGTCGACAATGCAAGTGGAGAACATGGTCCACTCGGACTCAATGTCTCCAACCTCCCTCGTGATCTGGTTGAAGCTCTGGCAGTTGAAGATCTCTCTGACAGGAGACTCTGCCAAATGTTCCCCGCAGACCCTCACAGTACATTTGAGTCTGCCAAGTCTGTCCAACTTCCTCCCCTGCCATCGGATTCAATTTACCACCAGGTGGTGATCAGTTGACAGCACCGCCCCTCTCTTTACCCGAGTGTCCAAGACATATGGCCGGAGGTCATATGAAACAAGCACAAAGTCGATCATCGACCTCCTACCTAGGGTGTCCTGGTGCCACGTGAACTGATGGACACCTTTATGCTTGAACACGGTGTTCGTTATGGACAAACTGCGACTAGCACAGAAGTCCAATAACAGAACACCACTCGGGTTCAGGTCGGGGGGCCGTTCTTCCCAATCACGCCCGTCCAGGTGTCACTGTAGCTGCCCACATGAGCGTTGAAGTCCCCCAGTAGAACGACGGAATCCCCAGTCAGAGCACTTTCCAGCACCCCTCCCAGAGACCCCAAGAAGGTCGGGTACTCTACACTGCCATTTTGGCCCGTAAGCACAAATAACAGTGAGAGACCTACAGTATCCCCGACCCGAAGGCGCAGGGAAACGACCCTCTTGTTCACCGGGGTGAACTCCAATACATGGCGGCTGAGCTGTGGGGCTATGAGCAAGCCCACACCAGCCCGCCGCCTCTCACCGCGGGCAACTCCAGAGTAGTAAAGAGTCCAGCCTCTCTCGAGGAGTTGGGATCAAGAGCCCAAGCTGTGCGTGGAGGCGAGCCCAACTATCTCTAGTCGGTATCTTTCAACCTGCCGCACCAGCTCAGGCTCCTTCCCCTCCAGCGTGGTGACATTCCATGTCCCTAGAAACAGAATCCGTGTCCGAGGATTGGGTCGCCGAGGCCCCCGCCTTTGGCTGCCACCCAATCCACAATGCACCGGCCCCTTACCGTTTCTCCTGCAGGTGGTGGGTCCGTGACGTCACCCGGTATGGCACAACCGGGACCCCGGCCTGGAGCCTTAAGATACCATGAGCCTAAATCCCTGTTCAAAGTCTATTTCCGACTGTAACTTTGCAATAGAATGGCTCTGGAAAGTTCCCAGAATTCCCAGAATTAACCTCAGGTTTGCTGACCTCGAAACACAGAGAAGAACATATATGGGCAGAGCAGTGGCAGTAAACTGCCTTGAGGCAAACACAATATTTCAGGCAAAATCTCTGAATTCAAACATTGGTAACATCCTGATGTTCAAACAAAATGACAGTAAACATCTTGACAGTAAACATTGGAATCCTCACAAGAAGCCAGTTCTTACACATGCTGTAATTTAATGAGACTCTCCTACATGGTTTGTGACATTATAGGGTATATCTGGTGTGAGTCTGACCAGGCATCAGGTGGAGGTTCTGGGGAATATGGCATGCACACTGGACTCCTCCTACATCCAGAGCTCTGACCCCATAATTCTGGAGAACCTGAAGAACTGTGGAGATCTTTCTGATTCTCAGATGACTGCTGTACAGTCAGTGCTCCTCAGTGGGAACACTGCTTACGGGTGAGACAGAGATTTATGCAGATTACTGGATATCTTTTAATCTGGTAGTGCTGTAGGAAAGGTTCATTATGAACCTTCACATCAGTAATATTTTTACTATCTTAATATTTTGTGTCTAGAGCTAAGTTGTATAAGAAATGAATAAGATCTCAGATTTCATTGATTTTTTTCTTCACATCAGCAATCCCTCAACGTGGAATGAGGACACTGTGGAGCAACTCAGCAACCTGGCTGTCTATTTCAAATCAAACCTCTGCGTCAAAATTCCCATTGTATGTGAATCTGTTTTGTTTTAAATTGCCGTTGCGATTGATTGAGTGTTTCAGTGTTAAGCTTTTTGGACTAATTTCATGTTGTTACTCTGTGTGTGTTTGTGTGTGTGTGTGTGTGTGTGTTTGTGTGTTTGCATTGTTGAAGAATATAAAGAGGAAGTTCATTTCAGCCCTGAGGAAGCAAAAGATCCCGTTGAAGAAGCTAAGGGCACTGTTTACAGAATGCAACACAGAAAGCACTAGCGGTAAAAGTACTTTACAGTGTAAAACACAGTGAGATACAGGGATCCAATTTAAGTTTCTATCCTTCAATGACCATGTTGTTCTATGTCTAGCAGTGAGCAACATCACAGCGGTGACCATTTCAGACCCATCATTTCCTTTTGGCTTTAACTCCACACAGTTTGATCTGTATCTGGACATCACTGTACTGCAGGAGAACCTGGCAGCCATCACTGAGAAAGTGGTGGACACCAGCCTCCAGACTATCATTCTCAACAAGTTAAACCAGGTCAGCAGCACTGAACACTGAATTGTTTTCTAAATGTACCCCATAAATCATGGTTTGTTGGTGAGTTGTGAGTTTAATGTCCACACAATATTTTGTACAGTGTGTGATAGGTGTTCAATTATGAATTGTTGTTTTGTGTGCATACGTAGATTTACCCATCAGGTCTTAATGACGATGTACTGCAGCTGCTGGGTTCCACTTCTCGTGTGGCCACTACTGATGACATTAGCAAGTGGAACATTACCATAATTGACACATTGTCCTCTTTGATGAACTCAAATGATGGACCCTGGGAAGAAGAAAAGGTAATGTGTGTGTGTGGGAGACACGAAATATTGAAGTATAAAGAAAGTAGAAATGATTTTTCATAGAGAGACAGAGAGACAGAGAGAGAGAGAGAGAGAGAGAGAGAGAGAGAGAGAGAGAGAAAGAAAGAGAGAGAGAGACAGAGAGAGAGAGAGATTATATAAAACTATTTCATACCTCATTTGAAAGAGTAATATTTCAAAAGGTTGACATTTTTAATGATACGTTTGCTGCAATAATCATTTTTGTGTATTTTGTAGAGTAAAGCAGTCATTATGAGGTATCTGAACATGGGGAATCACTCTCTGGGAAGTGCTGAAATAAATGTAGTTGGTTCCAACATATGCACTTTAGACATCAGTGTGCTGGAAAATATCACTGCTGAGAGTCTAACGTAAGTACTTACTTACAGCTACATACAGACACAAACATGGATAAACAAAATAATAAGAGTTAAGAGTAATTTGTGTACAGTAGTGCTGTTGTAGTTTACATTTTGTCTTATACGCAGGTCAGTCCTGTCTCCAGATCTATCCTCATGTTCCACTGGACAGAAAACTGCTCTGTACATCATTGCCAACTCTTCATTCAGCAGTCAACACAGCAGCTCCACAACATTCTACCAACTAATCAGCCCTTACCTGGGTAAAATGCTTGACCACATATATATTCTGATGTCATCTATTCATTTTGCATTAGATATTGTGTATAAAATCATGCAAAAAGTCCAGATTCTCAGTTTGTGTCATTGTCTAATAGTATGGCAATAATACATCTTTACCATCTTGACACTAAAACATATTAAAAATATAAAATTGAAAAGGATCTAATTTATAGGTATACATTAAAACAAAATCAAGCGTCGTGTTAGTTCAGGCAGGCCACGTAGTGAAGCTGCATCAGCTGCTAATCAGCTGTTCACTACATGTACCAATCCGGTATGGCTTCCGTAATTTCCGGCTCTTTAAATGCCCTTTCTTCTATCTGCTTCTTGCGCATCGCTGATGCGATTCAGTCCACCTCCTCCAACCCCGACTCCTCCTAGCCAGAACCCTTTGTCCAGTACCAATTAAGTCAACTTCATGTATTCATTTCTCTCCTTTTTCCCCCGCACTCTCTATTTATTTATTTTCAAAATATGTAAGCGAGCCTATTAATACCATGCATGATTATGGTTCTGATTCTGCTGCTATAATGGGGGGTCTATTTTATTCTGCAGTCGCTGCTCTCCCCGCTCCATCTATGCATGCACACGGACAGGCGCGTTGGAAATTTTGCCCAGAACAGAACCATACCGCCAACACTAACTGTATGCATATCGCTAATAAACCTTAATTTGACAAAGTGGTCCATACTTTACTTTAGCTTTTAGTTCATAAAGTTAGTTTGCTATTTTAACAGTTGTGAGACATCACCTGAAGCCGGGATTAAATCACTGTCTCCACATTAGTCTTGATTGGCAGAATGATAAAAATCAGACTCTTAGGCTGGATAAAACCCAGACATTATTTTATTAACAGTAAAACTAATACGAGAACAAATTTAAACATGAAAAAAAGGGTAACAAAAACATAACTATCATAAAAACTTGGGATACGTAACAGCATCACATTGCAATGCACAGACACATTGCAGCACATTAGGATAAATGGTGGAACAGATGACAAGTCAGGTAAGGCAGAATAATAGGAAGGACAAGGCACAAGATGTGGGGAAAACACAACAAAAAGCAGGATATAGTAAAATGCCTGCCAGTAGATAATTAGAGAGGGTTGCTTTAGGAATGCATCTAGTATAAAATGTAAAATAAAATTTAAACATGTGAGTCGTCAGTGTGAATTCCATACCGGATCGGTCGAGGCCTGTGTTAACAATGACCACCACCGGCACTGTTGACCTACAGGGTGCTGGCAGAAAATGGGCTAATTTTGGTCAAGGGAGGATAGGAGGGAGAAGGGTTCATAGGCAGAGATAGAAGAGGAAAAAGCAGGAGTATAGGTCTGAGAAAAGGGACTCTTGATGTTTTTTACAATGACAGAGAAATATAGAGAGCTGGTGGACATGATTGAGAGAATGAAGGTAGATATACTGTGTGTAGGAGACCAGATGGAAGGTGAGCAAAGTATGTAGTATTGGAGGGTGATACAAAATGTTTTATTATGGTGTGAATAGGAAGAGAAATGGGGTAGGAGTGATTCTGAATGATGAGTGTGTGAGAAATGTTTTTGACTTGAAAAGAGTGAAAGACAGGGTCATCAGTTTAAATTTAGAAATTGAAGGGGCGATGTTGAATGTGGTCAGTGGTGATGCTCCAAAAGCAGGCTGTGAGTTAAAATAGGAGTGATACTGGAGTGAGTTAGGTGAGGTGATGGAGAGTATTCCCAGAGAGCATTGGATGTTGATGTGTAAGATGTCTCTGCTGGTCAGGAAGAAGAGAAGAAGAAAGATAGAAAAGAAGACGAAGTGGTGGAAGTTGAAAAAGGAAGAATGTTTTGAAGAATTCAGACAGAATCTGAGAGGAAGTGGATATTTGTGAGCAGCAGTATGGCTTTATGACCAGAAAGAGCATGATTGTGAATGTTAATGGAGAAGTACAGAGATGTTCTGAAGGAGCTGCACTGTGTCTTTGTGGATGTCGAGAAAGTGAAAAACAGGGTGCTGAGAGAGGAGCTACAGTATAGTACTGTATGAGGATGTCAGGAGTGGCAGAGAAGTATGTCAGAGCAGTTCATAATATGTATGAGGGTAGTATGACAGCAGTGAGATGTGCTGTAGGCCAGACAGAAGAGTTCAAGGTGGAGGTGGAGCTACATCAGTGATTGGCTTTGAGTCCATTCTTGTTTGCTATGCTGATGGACAGGCTGACAGATGAAGTCAGACAGGAATCAATGTGGACAATAATGTTTGCGGATGACATTGTGATCTGTAGTGAGAGTACAGAGCAGGTGTAGGAACACCTGGAACTGCCCAGTGTGATGGGGAGTGTGGAAAAGAGGTGAAGAGGTGAGTACAGGCAGGTTGGAGTGGGTAAAGAAAAGTGTCAAGAGTGTTGTGTGACAGAAGATTTTCAGCAAGAATAAAAAAAGATGTAGAAGACATTACTGAGAATCTCTGCTGTGTGGTTTAGAGACTGTAGCAGCAAGGAAAACACATGCAGTAGAGATGGAGGTACAGTAGCAGAGATGAGGATGTTGAGGTTCTCTTTAGGAGTGACAAGGATGGACAGGATTAAGAAAAAACACATCAGTGGGACAAGGTCAGAGAGACTAGACTGAGACGGTTTGGATATTTAAAGAGGAGGGAGATGGTTACGTTGGTAGAAGGATGTTGGAGATAGAGCTGCCAGTTTAGTGGTCAAAAGGAAGGCCAAAGAGGAGATGTGAGGACATGAAGGTAATTGGTGTGAGAGTAGAGGATGCTGAGAATAGAGTTAGGTGGAAACAGATTATATGCTGTGGTGACCCCTAATGGGAAAAGACGAAAGTATAAGAAGAAGAAAGAGAAATGTAAGTTTTGAAGAGTGCAGATGTTACAATACATTTAATTTAATTAATGTATGTGTGTTTAGGTGGAGCTCCTGTGGAGGATATACAAGCTCTTTCTGCCCAGAACATCAGCATGGACATCTCCATATTCACTAGTCTGAATCCTTCTATCCTTAAGGTATGAAGTACATAAATAAATATACTGAGATAAATTACCTGTTATGAATTAGGACAGAAAATCCATTGTGTGTGTGTGTGTGTGTGTGTGTGTGTGTGTGTGTGTGTGTGTGTGTGTGTGTGTGTGTGTTTTAGTTCCTGAATGTGAGCACAGTGAGGGATCTATTGGGGATGAATGTGGCTGATTTGAAGACATTTGAGAACTCTTCAATGGTTCAATCCTGGGTATCACAACAGAAACAGTCTGAATTAGATATACTGAATATTGGCATCATCAATCTTGACAGTAATAGTTCTAACACCATCATCAGTACAACCACTCCTAGTACCAGAACAGCTACTGATACCACCATACCTACTGTGAACACACCTGTCACTTTCAGTGCTATCCTCAATATCAGTGCTTACCCGAATACAAGTTTTGAAATCACCCCTTCTTTTGGAACCACTGTCAATATGACTGCCACTACAAGTGAGATCCTCAATTCCACTGCTTCCCCCAATACAAGTTTCGAAATCACCCCTTCCTTTGGAACCACTGTCAATATGAATGCCACTACAAATGAGATCCTCAATTCCACTGCTTCCCCCAATACAAGTTTTGAAATCACCCCTTCCTTTGGAACCACTGTCAATATGACTGCCACTACAAGTGAGATCCTCAATTCCAGTGCCTCCCCCAATACAAGTTTCGAAATCACACCTTCCTTTGGAACCACTGTCAATATGACTGCCACTACAAGTGAGATCCTCAATTCCAGTGCTTCACCAACTACAAGTTTAGAAATCGCCCCTTCCTTGGAAACCACTGTCAATATCAATGCCACTACAAGTGAGATCCTCAATTCCAGTGCTTCACCAACTACAAGTTTAGAAATCGCCCCTTCCTTTGGAACCACTGTCAATATGACTGCCACTACAAGTGAGATCCTCAATTCCAGTGCTTCACCAACTACAAGTTTCGAAACCACCCCTTCCTTTGGAACCACTGTCAATATGACTGCCACTACAAGTGAGATCCTCAATTCCAGTGCTTCCCCCAATACAAGTTTCGAAATCACCCCTTCCTTTGGAACCACTGTCAATATGACTGCCACTACAAGTGAGATCCTCAATTCCACTGCTTCCCCCAATACAAGTTTCGAAATCACCCCTTCTTCTGGAACCACTGTCAATATGACTGCCACTACAAGTGAGATCCTCAATTCCAGTGCTTCACCAACTACAAGTTTCGAAATCACCCCTTCCTTGGAAACCACTGTCAATATCAATGCCACTACAAGTGAGATCCTCAATTCCAGTGCTTCACCAACTACAAATTTAGAAATCTCCCCTTCCTTTGGAACCACTGTCAATATGACTGCCACTACAAGTGAGATCCTCAATTCCAGTGCTTCACCAACTACAAGTTTCGAAACCACCCCTTCCTTTGGAACCACTGTCAATATGACTGCCACTACAAGTGAGATCCTCAATTCCAGTGCTTCCCCCAATACAAGTTTCGAAATCACCCCTTCCTTTGGAACCACTGTCAATATGACTGCCACTACAAGTGAGATCCTCAATTCCACTGCTTCCCCCAATACAAGTTTCGAAATCACCCCTTCTTCTGGAACCACTGTCAATATGACTGCCACTACAAGTGAGATCCTCAATTCCAGTGCTTCACCAACTACAAGTTTCGAAATCACCCCTTCCTTGGAAACCACTGTCAATATCAATGCCACTACAAGTGAGATCCTCAATTCCAGTGCTTCACCAACTACAAATTTAGAAATCTCCCCTTCCTTTGGAACCACTGTCAATATGACTGCCACTACAAGTGAGATCCTCAATTCCAGTGCTTCACCAACTACAAGTTTCGAAACCACCCCTTCCTTTGGAACCACTGTCAATATGACTGCCACTACAAGTGAGATCCTCAATTCCAGTGCTTCCCCCAATACAAGTTTCGAAATCACCCCTTCCTTTGGAACCACTGTCAATATGACTGCCACTACAAGTGAGATCCTCAATTCCACTGCTTCCCCCAATACAAGTTTCGAAATCACCCCTTCCTTTGGAACCACTGTCAATATGACTGCCACTACAAGTGAGATCCTCAATTCCAGTGCTTCCCCCAATACAAGTTTCGAAATCACACCTTCCTTTGGAACCACTGTCAATATGACTGCCACTACAAGTGAGATCCTCAATTCCACTGCTTCACCAACTACAAGTTTCGAAATCACCCCTTCCTTTGGAACCACTGTCTATATGAATGCCACTACAAGTGAGATCCTCAATTCCACTGCTTCCCCCAATACAAGTTTCGAAATCACCCCTTCCTTTGGAACCACTGTCAATATGAATGCCACTACAAATGAGATCCTCAATTCCAGTGCTTCACCAACTACAAGTTTCGAAATCACCCCTTCGTTTGGAACCACTGTCAATATGACTGCCACTACAAGTGAGATCCTCAATTCCAGTGCTTCACCAACTACAAGTTTTGAAATCACCCCTTCCTTTGGAACGATTGTCAACATGACTACCAGTCTAAGTGAGATCCTCAACACCTCTGCTTACCCCGCTACAAGTATTAAAATCACTACTTCACTTGAAAACAGCACAAGCGTTCCTGACAACCCTTGTCAAGGTGTAGACAGGTGAGCTGTGGTTTCATAAAACAAAGAATGTGTTTAGAAAGTAGGAACAGAAGAATAATGTTTCATGTTATTTTTTATGTTCTGTGCAGCCAGGAAATTGAGACTGCACTTTTGTATGAAAATGCTTCTGCAGTATTGTGCAACTTCAGCATCACTGAATATGCCTGTTCATCAGTGAGTCTTCATTAAGCAGATACAAAATCGCTGCCTTTAATTTTTTCCCTTTTCAATTTTTCAGTTGACAGTCATTTGACTACAAGACAATGTTTTCATCTTGCATGTTTTTATGTTTCAAGGTTTCTGGTCTGTCCACTGATGATCTGGCCAAACTGCTAAAATGTAAAATAACAGGCAAAGTAAAGTACACCAAAGTTATTTGGAAACTTTTCTTCCACAATGTGGCTGCAAATTTGGATGAAGCACTGGATAAGGTGTACAACATGGTATGAAACTTTGTAATCATTGTAGTATAAAAATAAATATTTATTTAGAAATATATATTATATGCACTTTTTATTGTAGACCTTTAGCAGTGCTGATGCTGACCTAAATATACTTGACGCTATCGGGGAGGTGATAATCGACAAGTTCACCACAGCACAGCTGACGAATGCCACTTTCATCACGGACTGGTTCCACATGAGGCTCAGACCATTTTTGTCATCAGTGTCCTTAGATTTTCTGTCCAGCCTTAGTTCAAAAACCTTCAGCTGTGAGACCTACCAAATTGTGTACGTATGAACAATGGAATTTCAGAACACATGCGTGTGTTATTGAGGACAATTTAAGTATTGAAGTTATTGAAGTAATGTATGGCAAAATCTCAACTGTTTCTCCTCCAACTTAGGGTGGAAGCTCTTGGCAGTCAAGAATCTCTCATAAAAGAGGAACAGAAGCAGAGGGTATTTAATTCGTTCATCTTTCCCTTCCTGCAAAGAGATGATCTTCCAGGTACACAGGCCACTTTTAGTTGTTTTGATACAGAAACCAGGCATTCTTAGATTTGCTTTAGCTTGTTCAAATTAAGACAATTGCTTGCCTGAATGAAAGAAGCGAGGAGCCACATGAGAGTATTCCGATTGATTTAACTAATGGTCTCTGATCGTTTCAGACCCTGCCTGCCTTTCCAACACTTCTGGCAGCGCCGACTGGCTTGAAAAGAACCTTGGCGGTTTCTCCGATTATGCCCCCTTGGAAAAGCTCAAACTTCTAAATGCAAATTTCTCTAGCGTGAGTAACATCCCAACTGCACCAAGTGTATATTTCTTGTGGGTTTGCAATTGACTGTACAGTGGTAGAAAGGGTTGGTCTCTGGATTGTAGTGGTGAACACAGGCAGCTGCCCTTCGTTTTCCTTGAAGACCTGGTGTGAACAGAATGTGTAATATACGTGTCTTGTCCTGCAGGTCGCAGTGTTGGGCTTACTGTCCAGTGAACAGAAGGCACAGTTCATCTTGCAGCCGGATTCAGGAGTGTTGGGAAATGACTCTGTGTTTAGAGAGGTGTTTACCAGTGTGCTCACATCCTCAGATGTGGATCAACTTGGCAGCTTCTTCGAAGCCTTCAACCAGACTGTAATACAAGTGAGGATCTCTGTAGTCTTTAAACCAGGGCATATTTTCTTTTGAAAATGGACACATTCAATCTATGAATAGCAATTGATGAAGTCCAAGTGTGACTGTTAATCCATGTTGCTTTGTGTTTTTGCAGATGAACGTGACTATTCCTTCAGCAATATCAGATAGCATTCTGAACATGACACTCTTGGATCTGGTGCCTCACTTCCAAAGTTTCAGCCCAGAGGACTTTGCCCTGTGGTTCCAGACTTACCTTTCATTGTTCCTCACAAGGATTAGTTCAAACACCCTGTCGATCATCCCCACAAACATCAGCTGTGACTCCTACAGAGAGATGTGAGCTCCTCCTCAACCTGAAAGCACAGATCTGTTCTTTACCTGCTTCGATTTGTAACTGGTTTACTTCTATGTTTTTGTGATTACAGAGTGAAAGGACTTGATCATGTGTACAGCGACCTCTCTGCAACCCAGTCCAACACTGTCTTCAGCTACACACAAGACTACCTCGAGTACCAGTCCAGCCAAGGTATGTGTGTGTTTTTGCTTCTGTATTTGCTATGTGTTTGTCAGATGAAGAATAAGTCAGGAGTGTCCTACATGCACTGGTCTGATATCATGAATCGGAATGCACAACAGAGTTTTTTTCAGTAGTGCCCTATGTTGCCTCACAGGCCTGAGCTGCTATGGCACAGGAAGCTTCTACGTGTTCCTGAAACAGTTGTTCCTCAGTTTTGGATTCCCCGACCTGAACGATTTCCTGTCTCTGATCCCAGCCGACCGCCAGGCACAGGTATTTCTGCTGTATGACACGGATCGCACCAGTGAATCGCTCACTAATCGTTTAAGTGGCAGCCAATGAGCCTTCCACATCTGCCTCTGTAACGAGTGTGTTGTCTCCCCACTGCCTCCTCTAGCTTTTGAGCTCCATCTCTCCGGAAGAACTCAGCGAGTTTCTGAACAGGCCGAACACAGTGAGTAATGCGTCTGAACTCTGCAGCCTCCTCGAAGACTACAACAGGACCAATGAATACCTGGAGACGGTACACCTCTTAGTCCACGTGGATAATTTGCCTTTATTGCATGAGAATTAGCTTATAGATTAATCTCTGTTTCTCTGTACAGGAGCCTGTTCTGTCCTCTGCTGTGGCTAGCTACACGTTGGGGTGTGTGTGGTCTCGTGCTCTCACCGCCTCATCTCAGGCTGAGGTAGAACAGTGGTTTAATGTCACACTGGTTCACTACCTGCCCTACCTCAACTCTCATCTCATCAGCTCCGACCAGCTCAGGGGTGCCTCCTGCCTCTCATACAGAAAATTGTGAGTCATTTTTGGATGTACCGTTACACAGTGCTTTCAGCACATGCACTGCCTTGTGTTTGTTGTTCAAATGAAATGAGGATCTGTAGAAAATCACCTCTATATGTGTCTGTGAGCAGGGTGTCTGTCTTGGGGGACAACTACAATTTTTCTGCAACTGATTTCACCCCAGCTGATGTGTACAGCTCTATTAAAGAGTATCTGAACAGCAGCGGTAAGAAGAACTACATCTCTCTCTCTTCCTCTCTCTGCTGCATATTCATTTCCTGTATTTGTGTGAGAAAAGTAAATGTGTCTGAACATGACTATGTGTTACAGATGGCAGTCCCCGCTGCTATAACTCCTCAGACCCTCTTCTGAACTCCACCGCCTGGTTTGCTGACAACATTGGATTCTTCATCATTTTCATCAAGCTCACTGATCTGCAATCATTCCTATCAGACAGCAAGGTAGTACATGCATGTACACAAACAAACACATATACCATGGGGTTGAAAAACTGTTTACTATTTCACATTATTTCCTAATGTAATGTAAAAAGAATCTTTGTATTTACATATATGTATTTGTGTACCGCTTCTTGAAGAGAAAGAGATTACCAACTCTATTTGGTCTCCTAGGACAACAACCTCCTAATCAATACACAATTGTCAGACTGTATATGATTGTAGAAAGGACATTATTCATAATAACACTCTCCAGTGTTTATAACAATTGATAATCACACCCTACAGTGTGATTCTGGTTCCTCTCAAGCTTTCTTCCTCTTCAATCTAAGGGAATTTTTCCTTGTCACAGTCACCTCAGTCACCTCAGGCTTGTTCATTGTGGATAAATACAAATACATTTCAATAATATGTACAATATTAATCTTGAATTATTGTATAAATCTTTGTATAATAATCTTTTTGTACTTTTTGCAATATTTACTTTACTAAAAGTTTACGTTTTTACCATGTCCATTGGTAAAAGTGCTAAACAATTTTTATTTAATTTAATTTTTACATTTTAGACTTTCTAAGTTTTCATTCTCTTTTTTATTTTAATGGCAGTTAATTGCAATTAACGCACTCCAGCTTACATGGACTCCACAAGGTTAAACAGAATGATCCCTGATCCATTTTTAGTATAGAGACTCATATATTTGCTTAGGATTAATTACAGACTATGTTTTTTTTAATATTTCAAAATTAATTTCCAATTTGAAAAAAAATATTTCAAATGTGGGAAGGGTTAGGTGATTGGTTAAGGTGTTGTACTGACAATCAGAAGTTTATTAGATTAAATCTGCTTGAGTGAAATCTGCTTAACCTTCAACTGCTTGGGTGTATAAATGAGATAAATGTAAGTTTCTCTGTATTGGGGCACCTGCTAAAACAACATATAAATTAATTATTAAATTCATGTGTTTTCCCCCACAAATGAATTATCATTCCATCCTCTTCAAAAGTGGCCACAATTGCCTCCACTCCAAGCATTCAGAGTGTATTTGTACCCGTTGATTCAAAAACTATATCCATCACAAACACCCATTCTGTATATTTTCACATATTTTCATACATAACAGCCTCTATAGTTTATACAAAACATTAAGTGAGCAACAGTTCTATGGGTGAATCGTCATGTTGATTAGAGATGTCAGAGGAAAATGCCCAGACTGATTTATGATTTTACCTCATGATTTGTGTTGTGTAGCTGAAATGGTTTTTTTTTGCTTACCACATTTGTGATGAGTGAATTTTTGAGTTACTATAGACTTCCTGGCAGATCAAATAGTCTTTTCATTATCTTCTGATTGCTCTCCTTAATAGTGAGTTAACCTAAAGGTAATCCAATCATATAATTTTTTTACTATTCTGTGTAAACTGAAAATCCCAGGAATTCAGCAGTTCCTGAAATACTATAATCAAACAAGTACACAATCATGCCATGGTTAAAGTAACCATAAAGTAGTTTTTTGTTCTTTCTGATGTTTGATGTGAACCTTAACTGAAGCTCTTGACCTGCAAATTCATGATTTTATACATTCTAATGCTTAACTGATTAGATAACTGTATAGGTGTGCCGATATACAGATGTTCCTAATTAAGTGGAAATAAATATATAAAAATATATAAAATATAGTATAATATATAATATAGTAATAAATATAGACATGGAAATAAAACAATTTATACACACACTTACCTCACAGTTTATTGACTGTTTTGTTTTGTCTTGTAGATTGGTGTCTTCCTGGAGAATTCAGAAAATCTTCAGTTGTTTAATAACTCACAAATTGCAGCCAATGTCACAGAATACTACACAACTCAATTATACATCCAGGATCCCACCTTTAACCCCCTCAGGTAAAGCATTGTACACACATGTTACAAACCTTGAATTTTCAAGGCCCACAATGTAATCGCTATCTAGGGAGCTAAGTCCTAGAGTGACAGAACACTGAAATACCCTTGTTCAATTGCATTTATAAGAGGAAGTCCTATGTAGCACAAATGTAGTTCTAATAAGAAAAACACCCTAGGGACAAGTATCTATTATTTTTTGAGTTCTATGGTTGATCAGACAGGGTCATCAGTTTGAAGTTAGAAATTGAAGGAGTGATCTTGTATGTGGTCAGTGGTTATGATCCACAAGTAGGCTGTGAGTTAGAAGTGAAGGAGAGGTTCTGGAGTGAGTTAGATGTGGTGATGGAGAATTTTCCCAGGTGGGAGAGAGTAGTGATTGGAGCAGACTTCAACAGGCATGTTAGTGAGGGTAACATAGGTGATGATGAGGTGATGGACTGGTTTGGTGTTAAGGAAAGGAACCTAGAAGGACAGATGGTGGTGGACTTTGCTAAGCAGATGGAAATGGCTGTAGTTAACACTTGTCTCCAGAAGAGAGAGGAATATAGAGTTACATACAGTATAAGAGTGGAGGTAGGTAGAAGTACGCAGTACTGACCTTTTTGGGTGGTCAGGAAGAGCTTTCAGATGACAAAGATGCTACAGCAGAAGTGTTCAGGGAGACAGATATGAGGGTGCTAGTTGTGTCAACTGGAAGGAGAAAAGAAGATAAGGAAACATGGTGGTGGAAAGAGGAAGTATATTACAGCATTCAGAGGAAGAGACTAGCTAAAATGAAGTGAGATGTAGAAAGGACTGAAGAAAGTAGACAGGACTACAAGGAGTGAAGAGGGACATGACGAAGACCAAACATAAAGGAAGGCTCTAAGGCAGTGGTGTAGTCTACGTGATACACAGGTGTACGCTGTATACCCACTAGGAAAGGCCAAGGATCTCCGTATACCCACTTAAAAAGCATGAGGATACGTAACAATATCGTTTTGTGACAGAACTTTCATTCATAAATTCACCCCGCACTGTGTTGTGAACACAGACTGTGATTGCGATTGCGAATCAGTAACGTTTTTGGACCATTGGGGCTTCCGTGGCCTGTGACCTGATCTGACGTCACCTACCAAGGAGGAAAATCAGTTGCTTGGCGGTGTTTTTTGGCACAAATTTGAAATTAACTAACTAATGTAAAAAAAGATGTGAAACGAAAGCAGACCCAAACTACACTCTGAGTGTTTTCGGAAGCCTGCGCCTAAAGCTACAGCAGCTTCGGGTGACATTTCACACACAGCCCGAGTACAAATGTATTTGGAAATCTTTGTAAACTACCAATTCATTCAGTTCATAATATTCTGCAATGAAAGAGTGTTGGTGATAGAACTGAACACATGTTTATTGTTCACTCTTAAATGTACATTGAAAATTGACAGCTGAAAAAACCTGTGCTCCAGGTCCCATATTCATATAACATTTAATGCTAAATTTAGCTCTTAAAGGTATAAAGTTCACCCAAAAATGAAAATCATTGTGTATTTTCAAAATATCATCTTTTGTGTTAAACAGAAGAAAGAAACTCATACAGTTTTGGAACAAATTGAGGGTGAGGAAATAACACGATTTTCATTT
The DNA here is from genome assembly GCF_022655615.1 of Tachysurus fulvidraco. Classification (NCBI taxonomy): domain Eukaryota; kingdom Metazoa; phylum Chordata; class Actinopteri; order Siluriformes; family Bagridae; genus Tachysurus; species Tachysurus fulvidraco. Next base: position 20,899,279 of record NC_062535.1, read on the forward strand.
TTGGGTGAACTTTATACCTTTAAGAGCTACATTTAGCCTTAAATGTTATATGAATATGGGACCTGGAGCACAGGTTTTATCAGCTGACTGTCTTTTGTTGCTTATAATAAATGAGTATGTTGATAACACATAAGCAGTCTTTAATAATGCTCTAAATTACATGTAGATGCATATTTTATGTATTAGTGAGTGTGGTGGTGCATATGGGGTGTCGCTCTAGGATGGGTGCGTATGAGGCTGGGTGACAGTATACTCACTACAAAAAGCTAGACTACACCACTGGGTCTAAGGAGAATCAAATGTGGAAAGGCTGTTGGTCCAGATGACATACATGGAGGTGTGGAAGTGCCTAGGAGAGACATTAGTGGAGATTCAGTACAGGCAGTAATGGATCTAGATTGTTCAACAGGAATTAAGAGAGTAGGAAGATGCCTGAGGAATGGAGGAGAAGTGTTCTAGTGCCGATCTTTAAGAACAAGGGTTATGTGCTGGATTATTTAGACATATTCTGAGTCAATTAATTTCAAAATGTTTTCATTTAACCCACATTTTTTGGCTCATATTATGCAATCACCTGTGTATACTTTATGCCTCAGAGGAGGCATTAAGTACTCAGACATTACCATTGCAACATATGTTATCAAATGTTTCACATTTGTCCTTTTTTGTAGTTGGACAAAGATCAAATGTACAAACTGTTCCTCATTGTCTTGATAAGGCTGAACAAAATCACCTGCTTTTAACAAGCAACACTTATGACTATTTTGTAATTGTCTAATTATTTTAAGTGATTGTACACTGACTCTGGGTTAGTGGACTCATTATTCTATTGAATTAGAAAATATCAATGTAGAAAATCAATGTATAACTTCAAAAAAAAATGCAAGGTTTCTCGATGAACAGAATGTATCAAAGCTTTTATATTTGTCAAGTCTATGGTCAGAGGTAGATTGCTGTGTGTATTTGTGTGCAGATTACCAGGTGGACTTGTCTGTAAAGCCCCCAGCTCTGTGTTTGTTTCTCTTGGAGATGCAGACATACAGAACATTCTGTCCAACATTAACAAATTTTGTAAAGAAACCAATCCAGAGGTAATCAGTTGATTTTTTAATACTAATCCAAATATTTTCTACCAATTTAATGCCATAATTAATGCCATACCTTTTCTCTCAGATCACAGCAACACTTGTGGACAAGTTTCCTACTTTATCGGCATCTACAGTTCAGTTGCTTGGCAGCCAGTGTGTTGGACTGACTGTGGGACAGATAAATTCCGCCCCCTACAGTGTGATACAAAATACCCTAGATACACTCAGTAATATCAATGGCTGGGACCAGGGACAAGCTAATGCTCTCATCCAAAGCATCATTAGTTCAGGGTTTAAGGTGAATGTACTGTAGAACTGGTTAAGTAATTGATGTAATTTCACATCTGGAACCAACTGCCCTTTTTTTTTTACCACACATGTTCATAAATATTCATGATGCAGACTTACACAGATGATCACGTCAAGTCAAATAAAGAAGCTTTTATTGCAGACAGATATAACAAAACACTACAGGACAAAAAAACAAAAACAATTCCCAACCAGAGTTCATTCTGTATATTGTACTGTACAAAGTGCAAAAAATATAGTATTCTGAACAAAGAGGGTTTACATATATATATACTTATGTAATAACAGTTTGATGAGGTATTGAAATGTGGTGGTCAAAACAGCAGTTGAGTTAGTGTGCAAAAGACCACGTGCAAAATCAGCATGTAAACAGTGGGTGGTGCTGTAGACATAGAAGTATATTAAATGAGTGTTTGGGTGTGTTTTTTGAGTTTGATACAGTTCAGTGCAGTTAACACAGTTGAGTGTGTGTGTGTGTGTGTGTGTGTGTGTGTGTGTGTGTGTGTGTGTGTGTGTGTGTGTGTGTGTGTGTGTGTGTGTGTGTATAAAGAGTAATAAAGTAATAAAGAGAGGTGCAACTCCAGTGGAGATCATGCAAAATAAGAGAACCAGTGATTGAGGTTGAGTTTTGTTTAGATTTTTTTAAGATGTAATTTGATTGGCTATTGTTTTGGTTAACAGATAAACAGTGCCTCCTCTTTGTTATCTCTGGGCACACTAATCGAAGGAGTTCCCTCTGCAACCATTTCCAGCATCCCTTCTTCTCAGCTTCTGACTTTATCCCAGAATCCAACATTTATCAATAACATTTTGTCAGCACCAGGTATTCTACAAGAAACCTATGTCCAGCAGGTATGCAAATATTGAACACACACACATCACATTATATAGATAGTTAGATAGATAGAGAAAAATAATGATATTTCTATTTTTTCAAGGTTATTTCTGCAGACCAAACCAAAGTGATGGAGAATGTTCCTAATTCACTGGTGATGTATATCCCAGTTGTTCTACTCTCATCACAGAGTTCTGTTAATGTTTCACTGATCAATAACAAGAGCTGGAGCCATGAACAGGTAACAAACACACATACACAATTACATAGTTCCAGATTTCTTTTCTATCGAACAGAGCAACTTAATACACATTAAGCATTGTAATGCTTGTGAAGTCTGGAAATCATTAAAAATGAGTACTGTTGAATTCCTGCTTGATTTTTTTTTTTACCAGGCTAAAATCTTGTTTGGTGCAGTGACCAGTGATCATCCAGAAGAGTGAGTTAGAAAATACACATTAATACATTTTATTTATATATGTATTAATATTGGCATGCCTTTTTGGTGTTGAACATTGTGTGTCTATATGTCTGTGTGTGACTGTGTGTGTGTATTTCTCTACAGTCTGTCAGCATCAGTACTGCAGGGATTCTCCTGCAGCTCAGTTCAGACTATCCCACAGAAAAAAGCCAAAGATCTAGTGAAAGCCTGTAGACCACGTGCAGGCAGAAACAAGGTCCTACTGGAAGAGGCTCAGGTACACACTCTGATATTCTTCCAAAGAAGTTAATTTCAGTCATGAATGCATGAAAGGAAGTAACTTATTTCACCAAAGTTCCCCAATCATGTTTAACTCTGAATGAATAAAAACTTAGATGTTTCTTATTTAGGCAAATGTGCTGGTGTAGCATTCATTTTCAATAGTTTTCTAAATCCATAATGCATCATAAATGACAAGTGTTTTTAGGTAGTTTGAGGTTATTTAATTCTTACAGGTATTGCTGTAAGGAAGTGTGGTAAATTGAAGTTAAGTGAAAAAGGATTCTGAATGGTGTTCAATGTGTTTTCTATTGTAGCTAACCTGCATGTACAACATCATGAAAGAACACTCTGTGAACTTTGCTGATGTCCCTTCTGACATGCTCCTCTATTACAAGTGCGTAGAAAACATGTACACCTCTGTGCTTGTTGCTATGTTACATCTTTGTTTTTTTGTGGGATTGCTTTCTAAATTGTGTGTAATCATTGTACTTGTTTGTGTGTATGATATAGCTATGACAAAGTAAAGAATGGGAATTGCAGTTCATATTTTGCGGCTTTGGGAGGAGCAGATTTCTCTGTTCCTTCAAGCATCCTCAACATACCGGCCACCCAATTCAAAAATGCACGGGACTGCCTGGTAATAAGCACATGAGCACATGTATAAGCTGTATTTACTACAATAATAAAGTAGAAATGATACTTACATAGCCCATGCATTGATTATTGCAATGAACTGTAATATGAACTGGAATATTAAAATATAATTAAAATACACAAAAAAAGCACACAACATTTAAATAATATTTACCTGTCCTTAAACTTTATAGGATATAATTATTGCAATACAAATTATATATATATATATATATATATACGTATATATACGAGTATATATATATATATATATATATATATATATATATATTTATATATATATATATACATATATATATATATATATCACATCACACAAATCAGACTTTGTGCCTCTTCTTGACTCTCCTTCATGGTTTGTGACATTATAGGGTATATCTGGTGTGAGTCTGACCAGGCATCACGTGGAGGTTCTGGGGAATATGGCATGCACACTGGACTCCTCCTACATCCAGAACTCTGACCCCATAATTCTGGAGAACCTGAAGAACTGTGGAGATCTTTCTGATTCTCAGATCATTGCTATACAGTCAGTGCTCCTCAGTGGGAACACTGCTTATGGGTGAGTGATTTTCCTTTATCTCTAAGTCAGAGCTTCTGGAAAAACAAGAGGTAGTTAAAAGGTCAAGAGCACCAGCTGAATGTATGCTATTGTAAATTAGAGTTAATTCTAAACCATAAGCTGAGAGAAATCAGTTTAAAATTAGCATTGTGCAGAATTTCAGGTGCATCACAGAATCTTAAAATATGTAACAGAAGAACAAGCAGAGTCAAACCATGCAGGAGCGCCTAGAATCGGGGACTGGAGACAAAAGAGTTCAAACAGGCGAGACAGATGCAAGAAAAAACAGGGCACAAGGCAAACTGAAAAGACCATCTGGCGAGGGATAGCATGTTGGTATCGTGCTAAAATAGAGCAGAGAAGCATAAAATGGCTTTGCCTCGGAAGTGCTACCTCCGGCCCGGAACTGAAATGGACAAAATCGGAAGCAATATTTAGCATGTTAACTCAACTCATTTGTACAAAAGTTTAGAGACATATTATCTAAACTTCTGTGTGCCATATTATCCCTTCATATTAAGCATGTGTTTAAATGAAACGGCGATGGATTTTATCTACAATTTAATATACATATAAATACTAAAAAACTTTATATCACTATTTTGAAAATTATACTTTTTATTTTATAAAGTTCTGAAATAAACAATAATAGTGTTAAATCAAATGCCTAGCAGAAGCATTTTCACTAGTGCTCTCAGACATTTGGACTATAATCTTTACATGATAAATCTTCCTAACAAAATAAAAGGTAGCATTGTTCATTTTGCACACAATTAAAGAAGTTAATTACACTAGCAAGACAGCCATTTTTTTTTTCATTATGTGTATTTCATATGTGTATGTTGCAATTGTTAATTTCTAATTCTTGTACTTATACATATTGGACATTGCAAATTGGTTCAAATTCAGTAAGGTTGGAATTTAACATCAACTGATGCAAACAGCTGCATAACTTTAATTGTGATAGTAAAGACCAAGGTTAATTGCATAACCGAAATTGGTATTTGCACCTATAAAGTTGTATTGTGTTATATATGCAGAAAACCTCTTATACATTGTTTGTCATTAATCAGTAATCCTCTAAAGTGGAATGCACAGACTCTGGGGCAACTCGGCATCCTGCCTCTCTATTTCAAATCAGACTTCTGGAAACAGTTCAGTTATGTATGTAAAGCCATCTATTGATTTACATTTTCTGTTTTACATTTCATGTGTTTTTATTTTGAACAAACATAGCACATATTGGAATTGAGTAATTTCTATTTGTTTGCCTTGTAGGATGTAAAAAAGTCATTTTTGAAGTCATTCATGCCATTCTTGAGGAATCAAAAGACCCCAATACAGAAAGTGAGGAATTTTTTTGTGGAATGCAACTCCAAATCATCCAAAATCAATCGTGCTGCAGGTAATATTGCTTAAAGAATAAACACGACATTATAAGGTGATTTTGTTATTAAAGGTGGTATTTGAAAGTTCCAGGACTCCAAGATTGGTGATTCCATGTATCTCGGCACAAAATGTGAATTGTTTCCCCTTTTCTGACTCTAATAGTATGCACCACTGGCCAGATCACAGCAGTGACAATTGCAGATGCATCATTTCCTTTGGGATATGACTCCACCCAATTTGATTTGTGTTTGAATAACACTGTCCTGCAAGACAACCTGGCAGCCATCACTGAGAAAGTAGTGGACCCCAGTTTCCAGACTGTTATTCTAAACAAGTTAAACCAGGTCTGAACACTGTTCTTATAAAAGCAAGAGGTGTTTGTGAACTGCTGTTAGGTTTTATGTGATGTTTGAGTTGGTAATGTGTGTGTGTGTGTGTGTGTGTGTGTGTGTGTGTGTGTGTGTGTGTTTCTCTGTGTGTATTGTAGCTCTTCCCATCAGGAATTAATGATGGTGTTCTACAGCTATTAGGCTCCGCATCTCGCATGGCAACTATTGATGAAATTAGCAAGTGGAATATTAGCATAATTGACACACTGTCCTCTTTGATGGATCCAAATAACGGCAACTGGACAACAGCGCTGGTAATTAATGTGTGTGTGTGTGTGTGTGTGTGTGTGTGTGTGTGTGTGTGTGTGTGTGTGTGTGTGTGTGTGTGTGTGTGTGTATGTGTGAGACAGAGAGAGACAGAGAGAGAGAGAGAGAGAGAGAGAGAGAGAGCTATAATTTACATTCGGTATAGTATATTGCATAGATGAAAAATTTTCGGTGGATTTTTAGTGAATAAATCTAGTCCTAGAAAAAACTAAGAAGTCAGTACTGCTCAGATATGATGTATTTGCTACTATTGTTATTTGTGTGTGTTTTGTAGAGTAATGCCGTGATTTCAAGGTATCTTGTTGTGGCTAATCACACTCTTGGAACTGCTGAAATAAATGCAGTTGGTTCCAGCATCTGTTCGTTAGATGTCAGTTTACTGAAAACTATCACAGCTGAGAGCTTGATGTAAGTATACATGTATAAGTACAGTCACAAATATACAGACACAGTACATTTAAGGTACAATTTTAGGGAGCAATTTTAAGGTACAAATTTAGGGAGCACTGATTTGAGATTTGAATGATTGAAATCTCTGGCAATAATAAATAGCCTGTTGGGGTGAGCATTCTGCAGATTGCTAATAGCCCCACAGAGTTCACATAGTGCCTCCTTGGCATTAGTGCTGTAATGTACACTCCAACAATGAAAATATCTAACCTATATATAAAACCTACTCTTAATAACAGGAAAATGTCTTTTTTTAAAATATAAGTAATATTAATCTTAAATGTTTGTATTGTTAATGTTAATTTTAATGTTAAATGTTAATATTATACTTTTGGTATTATGATTCTTATGTTCCATAAAGCTGTTTTGAGACAATGCTTTGGTCCAGAAGAGTTTAAGTGGTTTTTCAGTGCTGAAGCACTGTGAAAAGGTTAGCCACAGAACTGTTCCTGATAAAGCAATGATAGAAATTAGCAAACCTCAGCAACCTTTGCAGCCCCTTGTTGGTGTTTGGTGTAGGCCACACAGTAACTGCTTTAACCTTGGTTTTGTCCATAGCAACTCCTTGTTGGCTGATTATATAAACCATGAATGCTTTTGACTCCTGGTGGAACTCACATTTCTCAACTTTAACATGCAACTGATGGTGTAGCAAGCAAGAGAGAACAGTGCGAACTTGAAGTATGTGAGCTTCCAGTGTTTTAGAACATTTGAGGATGTCATCAATGTAGACGATTACATGCTGGTTGAGCACATCTCTGAAGATTTCATTGATGAAAGCTTGAAAGACTGCTGGCATATGACAGTATGGCATAGCCAAATATTTGAAGTGCCCCATAGTGATGTGGAAGGCTGTTTCCATCCATCCATCCATTTTCTACTGCTTATCCGGGGCCGGGTCACGGGGGCAGCAGTCTAAGCAGGGACACCCAGACTTCCCTCTCCCCAGACACTTCCTCCAGCTCTTCCCGGGGGAATACCGAGGCATTCCCAGGCCGGCCGAGAGACATAGTCCCTCCGGCATGTCCTAGGTCTTCCCTGGGGCCTCCTCCCGGTTGGACATGCCCAGAACACCTCCCCAGGGAGCCATCCAGGAGGCATCCGAAACAGATGCCCGAGCCACCTCAGCTGACCCCTCTCGATGTGGAGGAGCAGCGGCTCTACTCTGAGCTCCTCCCGAGTGACTGAGCTCCTCACCCTATCTCTAAGGGAGCGCCCAGCCACCCTGCGGAGGAAACTCATTTCGGCCGCCTGTATCCGGGATCTCGTCCTTTCGGTCATGACCCAAAGCTCATGACCATAGGTGAGGGTAGGAACGTAGATCGACTGGTAAATAGAGAGCTTCGCCTTACGGCTCAGCTCTTTCTTCACCACAACAGATTGGTATATCAACCGCATCACTGCAGAAAATACACCGATCCGCTTGTTGATCTCCCGCTCCATCCTTCCCTCACTCGTGAACAGGACCCCAAGATACTTAAACTCCTCCACTTGAGGCAGGAGCTCTCCACCAACCTGCAGGGGGCAAGCCACCCTTTTCCGAGGACTGAGAACCATAGCCACGGCTTGGAGGTGCTGATTCTCATCCCGCCTCTTCACACTCGGCCGCAAACCATCCCAGTGCATGCTGAAGGTGACGAAATCCTGTAGTCCCCAAACCAAACTCCCTCCGGCCCCCGACTGCGCCTAGAAATCCTGTCCATTTAAATAATGAACAGGACCGGTGACAAAGGGCAGCCCTGTCAGAGTCCAACATGTACTGGGAACAAGTCTGACTTACTGCCGGCAATGTGAACCAAACTCCTGCTCTGGTCATATAGGGACCGGACAGCCCTTAGCAGAGGGCCGGAGACCCCATACTCCCAGAGCACCCCCCACAGGTCAACACGAGGGACACAGTCGAATGCCTTCTCCAGATCCACAAAACACATGTGGACTGATTAGGCAAACTCCCATAAACCCTCCAGCAACCTGGTGAGGGTATAGAGATGGTCCAGTGTTCCACGACCAGGACAAAACCCGCATTGTTCCTCCTGAATCCGAGGTTCGACTATCGGCCGATTTCTCCTCTCCAGTACCCTCGCATAGACTTTTCCGGGGAGGCTGAGGAGTGTGATCCCCCTGTAGTTGGAACACACCCTCCGGTCCCCTTTCTTAAACAGAGGGACCACCACCCCACCACCCGGTCAGCACAACCTATTTGCGAAATTATAAAATTCGCTCAAAAGAAAAAAAAAAGAGAATGCAAACAAAAACAAACAAACAAACAACAACGAAAAAAAAACAGTTGATATAGGGACCACATGTAAGTCTAACAGAATTGCAGCAAGGTTTTAAACAAAAAATAATATTATTTTCAAATAATTTTCAAAAATGCACTCTTTATGAAAAAAGATAAAGTACTATAAAAACATTATATGCTGTGTCATTTTACCAGGCCAAGGATATAACTCCAGAGATTAAGAAACTTTAAATTAACATGATGTTTTTGCTACCCCTGCATCTTTGTATTCGGTCTTGGAAAAAAAAAAAGAAAAAAGGTATTTTGTAATTTCCTAACTTCTTTTTTTTCCACTGTGCAGGATGGCAAATGCTCCGGATCTGTCCTTATGTTCTATTGAACAGAAATCTGCTCTGTACATCATTGGCAAGTCCTCATTCAGTGGACAAAACAGTACTGCGAAAATATATTACCAACTCATAACGCCCTACCTGGGTAAGAATGCCAAACACTATGATTAAATGCTCATTCCCTTAACAAGATAAACAAAAAATAAATAAATAAATAAATAAATAAATAAATAAATAAATAAATAAATAAATAAATAAATAAAAAACTCAGTCAATATTCCTGGACATCTACAAAGAAATTATATACTGGCCTACAACAGGAAAATCATAAGTTATATTAATCAAATAAATAATAATTCCTTATGCTGCCATAGCAATTCATGGCAAGGAATCTAAAGGAGCAAAATGTAGCAGTACTCTCTAGGTGGGAGGGCATCTACCATTTAGAGCTAGGCTAGCCAATCACAGGTAACTGTAAGATCCTGTATGTGAAGGAAGGCAGAGAGTGCTCTCCGGGAAGTGTGTTGCCATGTGATTCAGCATAAGCAGTAAAAAAGATGCTTTTTTCTGTCATGATGTGTCTTGGAGGAAACATGCTACACTTCACCAAAAAGAACTGGCTAAGTACTGTATGGGCATTGGTGAAATTAAGAGGAAATGGGATCAACATGAAAAAATTTAATAATGAATAATAATAGTATAGAACATAGAATAATAGTTGAATAGTACAAATAAAAATGTTTTTGCACAATTTACTCAGACTTACCAATTTAATATATATCTGTGTGTATAGGTGGTGCTCCTGTACAGGATATACACGATCTTTCTACCAAGAATGTTAACATGGACATCACAACCTTCATGAATCTAAACCCTGCTGTTTTTATGGTATGAAATATTAATATAGCCGATTAAGCAGATCCTCTCACAAGTAGTGCTGTCATTTTAACTATAAAGTCAAACTTAATAGCTGAGAATTTCATGCAAAATATAAGGAGAAAATGTTAAAAAATATATTTGATAAGAGGGTTATTATTTCAATCCCTGCCACCAAGAGCCTTTTACTCTCAACTTCTTGGTTGTATAAATGAGATAAAGGGTTTCAAAGGGTGTGTGCCAGTTGCCGTAAATGTAAAATGTAAATGTGTTGTTTTTGTGTATCTCAGTCCTTAAATGTGAGTGAAGTGCAAGGTCTACTTGGAATGAATTTGGCTGACCTGAAGCTGTTTGAGAACTCCTCAGCTGTTCAGTCCTGGGTTGTAAGGCAATACCAGTCTCATTTGAATACCCTGAACATTGGCCTCGTTGGGGGCAAAATCCCCTCTGTAACATCTCAACCAAACATCACTACTGTCACCAGCAGCCAGATGAACCAAACAACTTTAGCCAATAGCACAACTCAGGGTAAGAACAATGTTTACAACACAGTACACTGCTAACTTAAACCAAAGTATCTTATAACCAGTGTAGTGTTCAATTCAACATTTATTGCATTTTGTATCGTAATATATGATGTATTTCATTACGGATCCATTACTGTTTCACCTAATAACTAATAGATTATTTCCAAATGGGACTGTCAGAACAATACAATGCACAAATGTTACTCCTAGAAACCTGGAAATTTTATGTGACAGCCAACGAACTATCAGCTAAAGTTCAGGTTTACATAACATACCAGAGTCAGGAGCCTAAATTTAGCAATGTTCTAACCTTGAACATCAAAAAATTAAATGGTACAGTAAGCATTTTAGCAAAAGAAGAGATGGTTTTGTAGTAATGCCACACCATGAAAAGTGGAAGGGGAACAAATGAAAGACTAAAAAAAGGACTGAATGAATGATTTACTGGTAGTAATATCAAAACAAGATTATACTTAGTCCTAGTGTAATGAATACAACAGATGTTTAAGAAATGTCATCAAAAATTTTTGTCTGATTGTTTGTCTTTGTGTTTGTTTTTCAGCATCAGGAGCTCCTATGTTTCATGCTGGAACATGGTCTCTCTCTTTGTGTGTAGTACTCCTGACTATTGCACACACTGTTCAAACAAAATAATATCAACATTTAACTACTAAGTGCTATCTCATGTAATTTATATTATTCACCAAGTATGTGTTGTCTCAGAACTGCCGAGTATTAATTATTAATATATTAGTATTTATAGTAGTATAATATTATGCATTAATATAGTGTTAGTAATTATTATGACATAGACCGACATTTCTGCTATACATTTTCTGGAGATGTTTGTTTATGATGTCTATGTTTGTTCTATTATTTCACATACAAATTTTGGGGTAAAACTATTGTCATTCTTTATCTTCTAAATAATTGCTCTTTTGAATAATATATTTGTAAGAGTCATTTTTCATATTCATAGTTCTCTCAACATGAATTTAATAATTGTATGTAATCAAGAATAAAGAATTTCTAAATTTCTATTGAGCATTGATAAAGTTCTTCCAGAGATGGATTGGGCAGCTGTTACCTCCTGTCATAGAGGTAAGGCTCTGAGCTGTGCAGCTTTTAAATCAGACAGTGATGGAGGTGTGAGGATGGTACTGTACTTGTAGAAGATGCTAATGTTTGTAAAGACACCAACAGAAATTTTACTCTCTCCACCTCTGTCTCTATTGACTTATGTGCAATGCTGAGCACTTCTCCCTCTTCCTCTGTGGTTTGAAAAGCTGATGTTTAAATCTCCAACCAGCAGAATCTTCAAACGATGGCTAAAGACCTACTTCTTCCTGAAACACTTGAACAGGCACTTTTTTCCTTGTTTGTGTTTGTTTGATTTCTCTTTTAATATGCTCATAAAACAATCAAAAACCTTGAACAGAGTATTGGGTTGATGGTTTCTTAACATAGTGAACCATTGTTAATGTATTAACAAAAGTCAGTAGAGACATTTAACTATTATATATCGCTCTGGATAAGGCTGTCTACCAAATGCTGTTAATGTTTACAATCTGTAAATGTAAATGGTTCAACAATAGTCTCTCTTAAATTTGGACACGTGAAAAGTGGGGTTGATCTTTTAATTATCTCAAAATTATGAGATAATTTTTCATGAATAAAAAAAATCTACTCTGTTTTTCTGAAGTAAAGACTTAATTATCTCAAAATTATGAGATACATTTTTCATGAATAAAATTTTTTGGCTCTGTTTTTCTGAATTAACGACTTAATTATCTAAAAATTATGGCGGTCAGACGTCAGAGCGGGACAACAAATATAGCAGGCAGGTGTGTTTTGAGTAGTAGTAGGCTGACTTTGAAGATGCTTTCGGGTGTGGCAAAACGTAAAAAAAAAAAAAAGAAGAAGAACAAAAGAAGAGACAGCGGGGGGCTTTGCAAAAGTTTCTGTCGGGCAGCCGTCTGACAGCTGTGAACGCGGTGGAAGATGCGGCGGGAAATGCGGCGGAAGACGCGGTGGAAGATGCGGCTGGAAATGAAGCGGGAAATGCGGTGGAGGACGCGGTGGAAGATACGGCGGGAAATGCGCGGGAGACGTGGTGGAAGATGCGGCAGGAAATGTGGCGGAAGACGCGGTGGAAGATGCGGCAGGAAATGCAGAGGAAGACGCGGTGGAAGATGCGGCGGAAGACGCGGTGGAAGATGCGGCAGAAGACACTGTGGCGCCCGTGCCGTCAACAGAACAACAAACTGATGGAAGAACAGCAGCCAGCCAGAAGTGAGCCCAATATCGTTTTGCAGCCGCCTCTAGACCCAGAAAGGGTATTAACAAGCTACCCAGTCCCAATGGATGAGGATAATTTAAAAGCATTTAATAGAGCCGTGTAATGATGTATAAATAATGAATATCAAAAAATTTATATTTACTGTTTAATATACAAAATAGACTGTTTAATATACAACATAACCAATTTATAACTAAAGACTGGGCTATGTAAAATGTGAATTAACTTTTATTAGTAACTTTGGTCGGATAAGCGGTAGAAAATGAATGAGTGAGTGAGTAGTAACTTTGGTAAGTTTCAGATTTCAATTCATAAATAACATCGATGGAGAGGGGCCCAAAAAATGCAGCCTGCCTAGTGTAGTCCATTTATTTAATCCGGCTCTGTCTATAACACAAAAATAAAACGAGACATCGGTTACAGTTAGACTAAAAAAACAACAACACAATCATTTCTTTTCTTTCCAATATACTTTTAAAGGTCTCATAAGAGACCATCAAAAATTGCAACGGCTGACTCAAGTCATCCATGCGGGGTATTGGGTAAAGTTTTCAACCAGCAATGATCGCGCCTCGGATTGACCTCATAAGTTACGATATTGCCTCTGCGCAGGAATAAAGACGACGGTCACAACCACATATGCCAACAAGCAGAAAGCAGACGATCAAGGATGGTTAAGTCCAAAAACATCACCCAAGTGCTATTATATCAATCACAGATCTAAGACAAGAACGAAAATCCTGCCAGTATTTGAGTGAAAGAACACATGGTTAAGAATTTCCCACTAACAAGATGTCAAGAAAGGTACATCAAATGGCATTAAATTAAAACACTTACAAAAAAAATTGATAAAATTTGCCATTTGATATCTTGGAATTGAGGGAATATTTATTTCAAAACTTCTCTAAAACTATATAGAACATTTGGTTGGAAGAAAACTACGGAAGCGTATTGCATTCACTTGAGAAAAAAAAATCTACTCTGTTTTTCTGAATTAACGACTTAATTATCTCAGAATTATGAGAATTTTTCATGAATAAACATTTTTTGCTCTGTTTTTCTGAATTAACGACTTGCCAAATGATGCCAAATGATGTCTGCTAACTTTTCGCGTTACGACGTAAAACGAGGTTAGAATAGCTGTTTATAAATGTATGTTAACGATAATGTTACGGGCATATTTTTACCAAATACGTTAACTTAAGTTACACCATCAACTGCAGTTGATAGGCTAACTTATGTAACGTTAAGCTAATATTTACCATTAGTCAGCAAAAGGAACCTTAACTTTTAAGGTTGAGGGGATAATAACGTGTGATTTTTACGAGGAATATTACGTTAACCACTTTTCTTTCAGTTTGTTGGCTAAGATAAGTAAACCACGCTATTTGCTGTAACTTTAGAGCTTAATTTGTAAATCAAGAGGTCCTCGAACACAGCGAGCTCGGCTGCTGTCAGGGGGAGTGAAAAAGTCACGTCAGAAATCCCCAGTGCATGCAGCACGTTCGACGTCGCGACATTACATAACAGTAAACAAACATTCAGAACTTTGCCAGTTTCAAAGCCAGCAGGGATACTATTCCGATTAAGTTTTGCACAGACGTTTAGTATAGTGTTCAGCGTGCTACACCAATAATAATGTTGAATATATTCTGACATTGCTTCGGTTTCTTTAGTTGTGCCCTCTCTTTTGGTTTGTCACTATGCATATGTGTCCTGTAATTGTTTTATTTGTTGATATTTTTCTAAACTGTGTACTTGATGCATTTAATAATTTAGTAACAAAGCTAGCTTTTTGAAGCTTTCCAAAACGTTATATATTTTTCAGAAATTAGATTGTGCAGTGATCACAGATAAATGAGTACATAGCCTGTGTCTCAACACTTTTGACCTTCTTGAGTCTAGCCTTCTCTACAATTTGAGTAATGTTACTGTTTAAGGTGAGCACATTCAAATGCTTAAGACAGTTGTCTTAGTAATAAGAAGTGATAAGAAAGGCCTGTAGTTGCCTACCTATACAGTTGATGCATGAATCATCAATTTTTAGCAAGGTTATCACACTCTTGGCCAAAATACATTTTTGAGATATTTAAAGCAATTACACTTTTGAGTGTACAGTCCTAAATCTGTTTATATTTATGGTGCAACACATATTTACATAAATGCTGCCTTTTTCTGACATTTGTTCAGGGCCAGCTATGGCTACGTCTTCAAATACCCCCCTCCCACAAGATGATGGTCTGTGGATGTTTCTTCAGAGCCGAGGGATTCCTCAGAAAAATATTCAGAAAATGCAGCAAGATCTTGTAGGTGACAGCACATTCTTTCCTGCGATATATTAATTTTAATTGTTTTACATTTTACTGAATCTGCAGATTATACAAGTAATCATCATAAATCGTAACCCTATCACATTTAGTGCCAGTGCTTCTGATTTCTTTTTTATGCCAAGCACACCTGTCTCTCCCAACAATGCATTCATTTCTTCCCTATTCTAGTCCTGTAAAATAAAGTTTATAAGTATCTTTAGGAGTCAATTCACACTATATTTTGGTCTCTACCCTACATAAACAAGTAACAGTAGTTGTGCAGTAGCATCACCATTATACATTCAGGCAAAGTGCTGACTTGTATGTTTGAAATTATAAATAAATGCACAAACTAAATATTGTGCCCTAACAATTACTGCTGTCCATTTTGTTGTGATTTGATATTGTTTTAAAAGGATGGAGTAATGTTTAGATGCCAGCACAGGCCTTGGTTGGGAGCTGAAGTATGGAATCAATATGGAATAGCAATATTATGGAGTACATAATAGCAGTAATATAAGGGAGACACAGCATTTCTGGATGGGCAAATTCTGTGTGTGTTCCAGAGGTGAACAACATCCTGCAGTTCTATCTAAATATAAAGAAAAAGAGTGGGAAAGTAAGAAAATTAGTCCACACCATTGCAATACCACCTGCAGGCAAAATAAATGCTTATGGTCCAGTATGATACAGTAGAGCCGTTTCTCAAACAGTTTCATGCATGTTAAATTCTATATTTGAAAACAATAAAACTCTTTATGACTTGGCCCCCTTTTTGCAGGTTTTTCGCCTACATGACCTACCCAACAAAAAGTGGTACAGCTCCCATATACTTTAATACACAGGGGTGAGCCTGATCTCATTGGAAAGAAGAGATTCTCTAGTTTCAGAAACTAGTTCAGATTGATTCTAGGCCTTACTGGCACAAAGTATTAGAGGCTAGAATGGAAGGTTTTCATTTCCGCCTGAGCTGTTTACCTGATAAACTGATTAATCTTATTTTTCTGGAACATGTTAGGGACCAAATAACAACTGAGGGTCATAGCCACATGTCTTGGCTTTCACCAAAAAAAATTTCAAGTCAAAAGACCCAAAAATGGCTTCAATAAAAAAAAAATGGCCTAAAACAAGCAGAGACTCTCTGTCTACTACTCTGGTGTGAAAACAGGCCTGTAACTTGACACCCTGAGCTGTGAGAGTGACAAAAGGTCAGGGATTACGCAAGAATTCTTCTGCGCAGCTTTTTCACGCAGATCCAGGCACGTGGAGACGTGGAGACATGCTGCATATCGTTGGAATTGTCTCCTTATTGGCTAAAGAGCTGTAGAGGTCCGGCACCATTTCATTGCTATTGGAAGGAGCAATTGTCAGTCAAAAGCGGGTTCCCAAAAATTACGTCATGACATCATTGGCTTCTCAGCCATCTATCTCTGCAATACAAGCACCGATTGGCTCAAGTGAGGGCTTGTTTGATTCGTTAGGCCCTGGGCTATAAACATTTATAAACATTTATGACATAAATTTAGAATTTTTGAATACCCCAATGAGAAGTTAGAGCGGAAAAACAAGATGGTGGCGCACTACTATTTCCAGTTTTCGGAACACAAACGGAATATTTGCGGCGCGACCCAAGCGTTTTGGATTAAAATGCTTACAGATTTCAGTTCCTTGGACCTGTGGGGATTTTTGTGGAATATTTGTTTTGGAATATATTACCCCAGTGAAGAAAGGGAAGCATCTAAAGGTAAGGGAAAAAACGGTCTAGCGCCACCTAGGTCAGTTTTCTCCAAAAAATTTTTTGTGTGTGGGCTTAAAAAAATATTGAGAGTATAAACTTTAACAGGTAAATAGGTTTTTTCATGTTTTTAGAGGATTTAATGCTTTAAAGCTGAAATGACACTTTCTAAGAGTTTCCGCTACTGGCTTTGTGTTTCAAAGTGGGACAATTAGAAATGAGGTACCCAAGCTCATGAAAATAATAACACTCACGGCTTTCCTTACCGTCTATACTTCCCATTTTCTTATGCACCATAGCAGTATACTCAACAGTACACACTCGACTAGGAACATTATATTTTACAGGTGAAAATGCTACCCTGTGTGTAAGTACAAACTCATCTGAAAATATTGTGACTTCAGAAAGTGACGACACTTTCTGTTCATTTAAATACACGACAATTTTCTCTGACAGACAATTCTTGAATTCCTCCCGCAGTATTAACTCTTTAAGTTGCTCAAACGTGTCTATTTTATTTGTGGTACACCATCTATCAAACAAGTTCACTTTGTCTTTAGTGAATTCAACGAATGTTTGGTTAGGGGTTTTCACAAGATTTCAAAACTTTTTGTTTCAGGGACTAATTCATATGCACGCAATACCACATTTTTCATTACATCATAGTCTAAGCTCTGTTCAAGCATCAACGTGGATCAGACTTCTTGAGCTCTACCTATGAGTTTGCATTGCAGCAACAGGGGCCAAACATTACGTGGCCATTTCAATGTTGCAGCAATCTGCTCAAACACAGTGAAATAAGTATCTACTTCACTTTATACTTTTTATTTATCTACCTCCTTTTGGTTTTATTTTTATCCTTAATTCCATTCCTTTTCATGCTTGAATACTGGACAGACGTAAAAAAGCATTTCACTGCATGTTGCATGTATGTATGTGTATGTGACAAATAAAATCTGATTTGACTTGATTTGATTCCTTAGCCATCAGTGTAGCTTTAGGATGATGTTGTTTCATGTATCAACCATCTCTTTCCCTTTGAACTTTAGGCAAAAAATTCATTTCAAACCTCTTGGGTCTTTTTATGTTTCTCAGAGACTTTTGTCCTCTTCCTTTTCCAAAATGTATGGATACCTCCAAACATCCAGCTTGTTGCAGTTTTGATCAGTAATTACGCATTTTGCACCTGAGGCTATCATACCACACATTCAACCCTTATAGGAGTCAGGATGGGTATGGCAGAGTTTACTGAAGTCATAGTGACAATTAATTAAAAATGTCTTATTTAGTCTCCTTTTATATAATTCAAAACACATTCTTTGAAAATTGGCACATTATAAAAAAAACATTCTCACCTATCCTTGCTTATATGGCTTGCTTATATTTAAAAGTAGACAAATTCCATGTGACTTGGACAATGATATGGATTATTCTTGATTCTATCAATGCTTACATATGATGCTGTGAGTACATTTGTTGAAAGCAAAATATACACCACCTTCTCTGTCTGGATCAATTGCTTGAATAAGGATGGCAAATGAACATGTTAAGCTATCAGTCTATGATGCCAAACAGCCACAGCTTGTGGAACATTTTTGAAATTTCTGGTGTCAGAAATTAAGCTTTCCTTCAAAACACATAGGTGCATTTTGGATTAACTGTAGAATATTTATTTAAGATGCAGGACAACCACCTAATAATGCATTTCAATAGTCCAGTCTGGAGGTCATGAATGCATGAACTACAGTAGCTTCTCAGCATCAGATAGAGACAGGATGTTTCTCAGCTTGGCAATATTTCTAAGGTGGAAGATGACTGTGTTTGTAATATGGGCGATATGATTTTAAAAAAAGTTGCCGTCTAATGAACACTCAGGTCTTTCACTATTGAGCTAGGAGTTACAGTACATCCCTCTAAATGGAAGTAAGAGCTTCTATGTACTGGTTTTCAGACAGATAAATAGTATTTCTGTCTTATAAAAATTTAAATTACAGGTCAACTGGGTATCGTCAGCATAACAATATATAACATAAAATAGTACCTTGTACTTGTACATGTGTAATGACAATAAAGTTGAATCTAATCTAATCTTATCCCATGCCCTCAAATGATGTTTCCCAAGAGAAGCCTGTGTATTGAGAAAAGCAGAGGTAATAAAACTGACCGCTGAAGGACTCCAGATTTAACTGGCATTAAAATCTACAAAATGGTATCGATCACAAAGTTGGATCTAAACCATCTTATTGTCAAACTGATAAATATGTATGCAGTTGGGTGGTTTTCTGGGTCCATTTGTGCTAGGACAACCACAAAGAGAAATACGTGTTTGGTGTAGTCTGGGTAGGCTAGTGCTGTACTATCAATAGTGTTTTTAGGACGACAAGTATGTCATCATCCACGCTCATGCAGACCACTTGATTCCCTTCTTACACAGATGAGTCATTGTTGCATATTTACCTGTGTCGGAACTCAGAGCCGGTCTCCAAGTCGACACATCACAGGGTGATCTCCACACTTAGACTTTTTGGTTACTAAAGACTGTTTTAGTTAAACTTAACTGTTAACTCTATAATTACTACAAAAATACTGAGAAAACTCCTCAGACCTGGATGAGAACGACTTCTTTATTGTGGTCAATCAGCCAACAAATTATAAGAGAAATTGCCAAATTAAAAGTAACAAAGTTGCCAAATTAAAAGTAACAAATGAAAACCCCCAAAAAGAGCATGTCATGCAAAATCAATCAAGATAAACAAGAACTCTCGCGACGTCCTTGCTAAAATAAAAACACCCACCTTGACCCACGGGCACGCGCCCGCGCGAACGCACACACACACACACACCTTCGCCCCCGAAGAACCTAAAAAAACCTCAGATATCTTCTCAATATATACCCTGGCGCTCCTAAGAGCCCAGGTGCCATATCACCTTATTTACCGGCCTTACCTCCTATGTTTTCTAAATACACTGACCCAATTTCCCCTTATTTCCCATTACCTTTCACCCATATGCCCATTTATGGATTTTCCTCCACTTATTTTTCATGACCTTAGACTAAACACCTGGGCCTTCTTCAGTCTGCACAACAAGTTTATGAGCACCACATGCCCATTTATGGATTTTCCTCCCTTTAGTTCTCAGGGCCTAGGTCTGTGGACCACTGTTTTTTTCATTCTACATAACATGTTATTGCTATGGACCAAGGTCTGAGAACCATGGTGTTCTTCATTTTCCATAACAATTTATGAGCTAAGGTCTGGGAACCATGGTCTTTTCCCTTCTACATAACAAGTTGTTATTACAAATGTGCTCAGACTGACTAGGCCTGACAGCCCCGAATCTGGTTGCAATAAACATCTTTGGCCTACAACATCACCTACATATGTCTATGACAGCAATTGTAATATTTTGCAAGACCTAATACTTTACTTTGGTTATAGTATTGTAAGGAATAATATTTTAATTATTTCTACAAAGATTTTTTTGCAACACCTGTCCACTGTCTTCAGAAGGTCATCATTCCTAGAAAAGAGAGTACAACAACATGTACCAGTCTTTTTTGCATGCTAGCTGATTTCTTATTTTTGTAAGTCTGTAAGGTGGGGGGAAGCAAGGCACACGGCAAAGGCAGGTGGGGGGAGCAAGGCACATGGCAAAGGCAGGTGGGGGGAGCAAGGCACACGGCAAAGGCTGGTGGGGGGAGCAAGGCACACGGCAAAGGCAGGTGGGGGGAGCAAGGCACATGGTGGCGCAGCCAGAGAGGGCCGAGTGACGTCCACAGCCGAGCTGACGGGCCGCGCGACGTCCACAGCCGAGCTGACGGGCCGAGCGACGTCCACAGCCGAGCTGACGGGCCGAGCGACGTCCACAGCCGAGCTGATGGGCCGAGCGACGTCCACAGCCGAGCTGACGGGCCGAGCGACGTCCACAGCCGAGCTGACGGGCCGAGCAACATCCACAGTTGACGGGCCGAGCGCTACCCCTGACACACTGCGGCCAGTCCCACCTCTCAGGAACCAGGAACGGGGAGGGAGGGCGGGGAAGAAAAAAAAATCCACAAAACAGAAAATGCATAGGGGCAAAAATACGGGCCTGCAACACCCCCCATGGACAGGAAGTGGGGCAACGTCCTCCATGGAAAACAAATGTGAAGTGACGCCCCACACCAGACAAATGCAGGGCAATGTCACAGGGCACCGAAAAAACAAAACAAAACTCAGGCTGATGACATGACCTGCAACCAGGAAGTGAGGCGGCGCCCCCCCGCGGAGAAACCAGATGCGGAGCGGCGTCCCTCACTGAAAAAATGCAGACCGATGTCACCAAAGCCGTGAAGTCCAGGGGGAAAAAAGTCACATAAGAAAAAAAAATACTCCCAATCGGCCGGTCCAGGTTAGCTCTATCCTGGTTCGGCGGAATCTTCTGTCATGAACGCGGGATGAAAACGGACCCAAATGCAGGATAGCAAAACAAACAGGGTTTAATAACAAAGGAAACACAAAACTAGAGACAGGACAAGACAACAGTAGATTCTGTGCTGCACAAGGCAACATGCACAGTTAAATACAGTACACAGGGTAACAGGTGTGTAGACAGGGAGGAGCAGACGAAGGCGGGGCAGACATGTGATGAGAAACGTAAACAAATGCACGTGGGCAAAGTCCGGGCTGAGTCCTGACACATATGGGTTTTCTTTACAAGCAACACAACAAATCAAAATCTCTTAGAATCAGAAAGAAACTTTCTTTGTAAATCTGTCAGAAGAAATGCAGATTCTTCTGCCTTCTAGGTAGAAGCCACTTACTATACAACCGCCTAGGCAGCACACTAGCAACCACCTTGAAAAAACAAGCAACCATATAGCGAATAACTGGAAAAACTTCACCACCTAAAAACACAATTGTCTGATACTGATACTCCAGCCAGGCAACCATTTGAAATACCATAGATATCACCTAACACCACCCTGGTAACAACATTACATCTCAACCACACAACAACTACTCAATAATTTAACTATTGTAAAAAGAAATTAACATTAAAATTTAATGTATTACATAAACATTAATAACTAACCATAATCTTTAATATTTTAGTTGTGTTTAGTTAGCACATCCCATTATTCATGTTTTTTTCTTCCTCGTTTGGACAATTTCATCACAGTCTTGCCATCACAGTTATTTTAGACTCTATTAAGGTATACACGATTCCAAAACAATAAGCTAACTACAGCATAGTATCCATCTGGAATTTTGCTACTTTTACCATCTTTAGCAAACCCATACCAAGCACATAAAATAACATCAAGCAACACAATGTTAAATACTGTAGTTAACACTGTAATTAGCTCAGGCTGACCTTCAAATGAATTGCAATATTGAAATGTTTGTCATGCATGCAGTAATCTAATATTACTCAACATTTCAATGATACTATTTGGCTGTAGATGGGAGATATTAACAGATTAGTCATATGATGTTTAAGAAATGCCAAAGTAGCATTCATATGGCATTTGGAATTTAGTAGAATTTAGTGAAAGTTGAAAGCAAAATCTTCTAAGCAAGCTCAGTCTTGTGGTGCTCTGCTTTGAAGAGTTAACTGTAGATTTGATTTGCTGAATTTGTGTTCAGGAATAACTGTAGTCTAATTATATATGTAAACATATAATATATGATCATTTTCTCATGCTTGATGCTTATAACTTGTATATATATTTTTTGTCTTTAGCATGTCTCAGTGAGTATTAATAATGTATGTTATTTCTACAGTTCCCATATTGTCATATGGCTGTATATAATACTTATACTGAACTGTCAAATGTATGACTGACTGATGGGCCTTGACTTAAATCCACCTTACATTTTGGAATATACAGTACATTTTTAATAGCACACATTTTCTTAAAGCAATAAGCATGGACCGGGAGCCCTTCTCTAACCTGCCATTGCATCATCACCCAGCTTTTCTGACTACACTGATGTATTAAGAGCTTAATGTCTAATCCTCTATAATATGTTCCCAGTTCTCATTAAAAACTTTGTGCTTGTTGTGAACATAGAGCTGAGTGCTGAATTTCATTTTTTCTCTTTCTAAGTAGCATTTATCTTTTTCAGTGACATCTCTGAAATGGAGGACAAGATAGGCAGTCTCTTTAAGAAGGTACTTGATTTTTTCTAAGTAGAGTTTTAATTTGTCATTACAGTAGATCATATTTTATTCATACGTTCCAGTTCTTAAACTGTTCTTTAAGAACTATATTTTTAATATGATTCTTAATATGCTTCTGTTTTGTTATACTAGGTGAACAATGTGTGTCTTTGTTTTGAAGAGTTGTCAGTTGTAAGTCAGACTGATGAACGCTTGGTGATATGCTCAGAGTAGTTGGATTCTCTAGGGACTCATTTTGTTCTGTGCAAACATGGAATAATTTTGAAATGTCTTACTGCAATGTTCACAGATCAATATCATGAATATTAAGCTCTAATAGTTTTCTTAACAAATGTACTACATTGCATGTACATTGTATTGCAAATGCATAATAAATGTAGATATTTACATTTCTACATAAAATATGTACATAAATTATGGATTAATAAAATTAATTTCTGTGTTGTAAATTCTAACCCATTATTTATGGTCTCAATAACTAAAAGACAATACCTGTAATCAAGAATTAATATTACCTCATTATGTAACAACAAAGTATGCATTAAGCTGTGTGCTATATTGGTGTTCTGTGCTGTTTGCATTTGCTAATCCTATCCTTGGTGGTGATACTTATGGAAGAGACTTCATAAGGAAACATTTTCATTACAAAGAATATCTGCAGGGTCCTAGGGTATGTGTTGTGCTTTGTCCTGTTCAGCCGAGTCCACAGGTTTAAGGGACATATATTATATATATAGTTATATATATATATATATATATATATATATATATATATATATATATATATAGATATATATCTGACAGAATTAAGTACACCCCTCACAATTTTGTAAATATTTTATTATATCTTTTCAACACTGAAGAAATGACACTGTACAACAATGTAAGGTGGTGAGTGTAAAGCTTGTATAACAGTGTAAATTTGCTGTCCCCTCAAAATAACTCAACACACAGCCATTATTGTCTAAACTGCTGGCCATTAATGTATAAACCTGTCTTGGAAAACCTCTGTTTGATTCTGGCCACTGTACTGTAACTCAGTTTCAGGCTGTTACTGATCTTCTAGGCCATCATTGTGGAGAACAACAATTCTAATTCTCAAATCCTCAGAGAGTTCTTGCATGCACTGCAGTGGTCAGTATGAGAGAATTGTACTCAAATCATCAAATTTAACTGATCTCATACAAGATACACAAATTTGTATGGTTCTGTCAAGCAGACAAAATTAAATATGAATATTACAATTGGCTTTGCATGGTTAAATGACATACAGCTGTTAACACTTAAAGTGTACTTACTTTTGTTGCCAGCTATTTTAACAATGATGACTGTATGTTATTTTTATAGGACAGTGAATCTACACTGCTATACAAGCAGCACTTTGACTATTCTAAAATATATCCAAATTTCATGTGTATAGTATTGTCCCTTGAGATGATACAGTATATTAAATTGGTTGCTAATATATAGAAAGCATAAAAATATATACACACAGTCATCGCAGGGTGAATCGCACTTTTAGACTTTTAGCCGAATATTGAATATTGAATACTGTTTAAATTAACTATTTAAGTATTTACTATAAAATTAACTATTTACATTAACTATTAAACAATTTATCTAAACTAAACTTTACTGTTACACTATAATTGATACAAATTAAACAATGAGAAGACTTTCCAAACCTGGATGAGCATGAGCAAACTTCTTTATTGCCACCACTCAGCCAACAATTCCATTGACCTCAAGGAAAAATCTCTAAGTCAAAAGTAATTAAACAAAAGGACCAAACACATAGAATTCTGTTATTTATTCTCTAAATGTGTTACAGGAATTTGTAAGTGTATGGGTGCGGGATCCCCAGTTTCACAAAGAGGATTTCTGGCACACACGTATCGACTACGAGATCTGTCTTCATGTAAGGCCAATCCACCCACATAAGCATCCACACCTATAGTGAAGATGCAGACTTTCATGTGATCGGACATTGTGTAAAGCACTATATAACATTTCACTGAATATTTTTTTCTAATTTTTGCTTTCTATAAGACATCCTAAAGTACCTCCTATGTAAAATTAATTAATATAAAACTTTTAATGGACAAATTAAAATAACTAAAAATAATTTTTACTTACAGACATATCCCTAATGAAAATGGAATGTACAAGAATACTTTGGATAATAATAGAGGAGGATTTCTGTTTCTTCTGCAGACATATCAGCCAATCAGCTACTTACTGTAACTTATATAAGTTACATATTTGTAATATGAACTTAAATCCTAAGTCAGGTTGTCTAGACTTTTACATAGTCTCAGTCAGACATTTTACTGGGTTTTGGGGATACAGAGTACAAATCTGGCATTCCAATGTTCCAGAAATTGTTTTTTTAAATAAAGACATGCAATCACACTAAATAAGTAAGGAATGAAAATAAAAACAGAGATGTTGATTATTTTTCAGTGACAGCACATTCTGAAGTGTCTTATTCCTTACGTGTACCACAACCATTTGCTGGTTTTTGTTTCGTAAAGAACATGTTATAGATTCATTTTTCAAATCAGACTGATCTGGTTGGTAAAAATGTATTACCGTGGTCATCACTTTGGTCAAGATCATGGTGCACACATATTACAAATTATGCACAGACATTAAAAATTGTACCACAGAGCTTTACCATTTGATAATTTGATGCAAATTGGAAAGTGTCCTGGCACAGCTCTCTTGCTGTTGAACATTTAAGTTTGTTTCTGGTCATCTGATTTCTAAGATCAAGAATATCATCCTCTGTTTCTAAAACCTGAATATCATTTAAACAAATGTCTTGTTCAACATTTTCACAAATTAGTAGTTCACCAATGGTACCCATGGCTACTGTTTGAGGCTTGGTGAACTATTGTAGCTAGCTTGCTATTATTGCTACATACAGTAATCTGATCGGATTACAGCATAATAACTGAAATCTTTTAAGCACAAACAGTATTCTATTGCAAACTTTAATTTCCCTTTCAAGTTATTCTAATCAGTATATCCCTATTGTCGTCTTGCCCCGTCCCAACTTCCCTGAGTTGGGGATGCTGTGCTGGCATGAGTTTTAATTATGTAAAATTTTGTCAAAATATAAATTTAAAAATGGCCCATTTGGTGTGAGATCTAATCAAAATTATGAACTCATTCCAACCTCATCAGAGGTCCACCACCTGCTATATCCCAATTTAGCCTCTATAAGTCCGAAGAAAATCCTAGAAGAAAATGGGGATTTGAGCTTATATTGTTTACTTTTGTATTTACATGGGTCCTGGGGTGCGATGGGATAGGGGTGGGATGGGGGGTAGTTTTGGGAGGGTACTATTTTAAAAAGGTTATCTTTCCTTCTGTTGTGTTGTATTTTTGTGTGTTCTATTAAAATAAAAACAGTGAATTACAAAAAAAAAAAAAAACCTGTCACAGTAATGAAGTGGACATTAAAAATGACTTTCATAACACTAACACTAAAACAGTACATATTGTAGCAGAAAATTGGTAGTTAAACCAAATATTTCTGTAAAAAAACAATACATGTCAATACATAGTACATAATACCATTAATGTTTAGACATGCTATTTGGTGAATAGTACAGTTTGAGCTTTGGGCATTGGGCTTTGAAGTCTCAAATTGTTTTAATTGAATAAATATTGCCCAGCTATTCACAGCTATCGGATTAATCTCATTTCTGAAAACACGTAATTCTCTTTAATGGTTCTTTACTGATGTCTGTCTAAGCAGTGTATTTTTTATGTTCTGTTTCTTGTGTGTAGACCAATAGCATGTGTTTCCAGAAAAAGACCTCTTGTGTGAGAAGACGATACAGCGAGTTTGTGTGGCTACGTCAAAGATTGAAGGACAATGCTCTTCTTGTGTGAGTAAACTCTAGAGCATCCTCTTTTCTTTATGTGACCAATAACATGCGAACCATAAGGTATAAATTCCTAATTTTGATAATTAAACTGAGAATGACTACGCCACCCCCACTTTAACAACTTAGTGGGAGAAAATAAGACAACCCGATCAAGCAATTCAAATGAATGAATTAGAAGCCAGAGTACAAAGGAGTTTACAATTTATTCGACAGCGATGATAAAATACAAACTCCACATATACAAAGACTGTCAACAGCTCCCCCCTACTGGTTCAGATTTAAACACCCACTATGCATAAAGGAATGAGTTCTAGCATTAATAAAAAAAAAATAAACACACAAATCACATCAAAATTAAACCTGTATGAAAAATATTTCAATCACACCTCAAATCCAAAGAATAAACAAATAAGCAAACACAAATATGCAAATACACAAGAACTCAATTCCTACACAAACCCACAGCACAAACCCAAGTAGAGGGAGATTAAACTTATTAAAACAGGTGCATATAATTCCCTGTTCTCTTTCATCATCTCGTGTTCGAGATCCACCTATGGGAAGGGCATCCGTTCCTGACCTCTACAGAAGCATCCAATTGCACCAAGTCTGGTTTGACAGACAGGAGCGCGTGCTAAAGGCAGGTAAGGTAACGCCCCTTACCCGAGTGCATAATGCACCTGCACGCGCTGCCTTTCCTCAGTTCACTTTCGCTTCTCGCGACTTCTGCTCCTACCTCACAGCTCCCTGGTTTTTTGGACTGCACTTTCTGTCTTCAGGAGGACATATCGCTTGATCAGCCTCTGCCGGACGTGCTTGTCCTCAGCCAGATTAGCTTCACGAGCCGCCCACGCTCGCATTCCCCTTTTTTTACATAGGCTGCACGCCTGCTTTTTTGCCTTTTTTTTTTCCTCCCTATGGCACTCTCCAAAGCGGCTCCGTCTACTCCGGTGGACAATCTATCGCGAGCCTGCCCGGCTGTGTGTGGTGCGCTTATCGCCGCGAGGGAATCCCATCCCTTCTGCGTTGTCTGCACGGGTCTGAAGCATGCGCAAGAGGCTGTTGATCTGCCGGAGAACTGTAGCCATTGCCTGGCGCTTCCCAGTGTGTGTCGACTTCGAGCTGTCCGACTCGGAGGGGGAAAAAGGCAACGCCGCTGCACTCCCGGGGGCCTCCCGTGGCGCGGCTTCCTCTGACTGGGCCGACATGTTTCCTTCCCCGTTTGAGGATTTACTACCGGCCGACGATCACTTCCCCGAAGGACCGGCAGGTTCCGGGGATGAGACCGAGGCGGGCCTTCTCGAGGGCTCGGGTGATGAGGTAGACATCCCGTCTTCCGCGGCCCCTCAGGCTTCCCCCCGCCCCACCTCAATCGGTGCTGTTGGAGCTTTGCGAACGTGCTGCCGTGCGCCTCAACATCGAATGGCCGGCTCTCCTGAACGCTTTGGATCAGGAGAGGGATGTGTATGACGGAAAGTTTCTAGGGCCTCCTGCTGGCCCAAGGAAGCAGCTCCTGCCCATTCTCCCTGCATGTGCAAAACACATGAGGTATTTCTGGGGAGATCCGCTTGATCTAAAACACGGTCTCGCGGGGCTTGAGGTGAAGGATATGGCGGGTCTGGGCATGGGCGATCCCCCCGTGATCGAGCCTTCCATTGCCAGACACCTTAACCCATCCCAGGGCGGGCTGCTCGCCCCACCCAGGCCTGTCCTCCCGCGCAAGATGGATCGTTTCACCGCATCAATCCATCAGGTGACTTATAAAGCCTCAGCTCTTTCCATTCGAGCTCTCAATGTCTCCTCGCTGTTGTCCGCATATCAGGCTGAACTCCTGCTTGATTTGGGCCAGCAGCTGGAGAGTGGGTCACCATCCCCCGATCTCTGGAAGGAGATCATCATGGTCAGTGACCTCATCCTCCGCAATGCCCGTCAGGCTAGCAGGCGCTCTATGGCTTTGTCAATGGTCGGAGAACATGCGCTGTGGCTCAACCTATCTGGTCTCCCCGATAGTGAGAAGCGCCGCATCACTGGGGCGCCAGTTGAACCGGGTCAAGCTCTTTTCGGCCCAGCTGTTGTGCTGATGCAGCAGCACTGCGTTGATAAGAAGAAGGAGGACGAGGTCTTCAAACTGTGTCTTCCTAGGAAGCCGGCGCCGCACCAGACGCCATCTGGGTGGCCGCCTAACGCTCCTGCTGCAGGACGCCAGTCCCACTATGCTGGCCCAACAAACCCCGTGGGAAGCCACAGGCTCAGCAGCGCAGGCCCCCTCCCCCCCCGATAGGCCCTGGGGTAAGACGTCCTTCGCCGCGGCTTGGAGACCTCCTATCCCCGCTCCCTCTGTTCCGAAACGTAAGCAGCCAACCTGATATTCGGCCTCTGAGGGTCTTCAGTCCGTGTTCATGGGCGGCCAGCCCTCGGGCACCCGTTCTACCCTCCAGGTTCACCCGTCCAAGAGACGGAGAGTCTCCTTCAGTGAGGTCAGCCCCCCTCATCCTTTGTTCCGCACAGGCTTCACCGTTCCCTGTGTCGCCCGGAGTACATTCCCCGGTCCCAGTAGGGAAGGTCGTGGGATTGAGTGGAGAAGCAGTGTCACCAAACACCCCCCTTTGCACACCTCTCACATGTACAATAAAGGCTACGGCCCCAGTTTTTCACAAAAAAAATGATGAAAACTTCTCTGGTTTGGGAACTGAAGGGCGCCGTTGTGCCATCAATGAACGGTCCGGCCGGACCAGCCCCCGGCGTCCTGCCCTCCCATGTAGGGACACTCGGGAGTCACGTGACAGCCTGGCTGTCTGTCTCGGCCCTCGATTGGGTGATTCACAGTCACGAGGGGTTACAGACTTCAGTTTGTCCAATCACCCCCGCGGTTCAGCAAAGTGGTCTGGTCCCACACGGACCAAGGCTCCGCCCACATTCTGAAAGACGAGATCTCATCTCTTCTCGAGAAGGGAGCGATTCGAGTTGTACCGGCGCATATAAGCAATCAGGGGTTTTATTCTCGTTATTTACTGGTCCCGAAGAAGGACGGATCTCTCCTTCCTATTCTGAATCTCAGAGTGTTGAACAAACATTTACGGAAATACAACATCAGAATGTTAACACACGGCTCTCTCATACATTCGATAAAGCGGAACGATTGGTTTTGCTCGATCGATCTGAGCGATGCTTTTTTCCAGATACGCATCTATCCTCCACCCATGAAATTCCTTCGTTTCGCCTACCTAGGCATATGTTACGAATTCACAGTCCTTCCGTTCGGGCTCGCGCTGAGTCCACGGACGTTCTGTCTGTGTGTGGAGGCGGGACTTGCGCCGCTGAGAGTAGCGGGTCTCAGGATCCTGACTTACATAGACGATTGGCTTATTATAGCCGATTCGAGAGAGAGTGTGATTCAGAACACTGCCTGTGTGCTCTCACACATCGCTGCGCTCGGTTTCAGAGTCAATGTGTTAAAGAGCAATTTCACTCCCGCTCAGGAAGTCATATTCTTGGGTCTGGAGCTGAATTCTGTCGCGATGCGCGTGTGCCTAGCGCGGGGGCGCGTCTCTTCGTTCATGAACTGTCTATCGCGGTTCAGGGAAGGGGCGCGGATACAGTATTGCACATGTCTCAGATTACAGGGTCTTATGGCTTCGGCTGTCCATGTCTTGCCTCTAGGTCTTCTGAGAATGAGGGCTTTCATGAAGTGGATTTTGTCCCTTCATCTCTGCCTGATGCGCGATCTTTGTCGCTTTGTCTCGGTGACGCGCGCGTGCATGGCCACGCTGCACCACTGGAGAGCTGCGGAGTTTTACGCACATGGGACCCCTCATGGGGCAGACATGATGTGGAAAGTGGTCACGACAGATGCCTCCTTGACAGAGTGGGGAGCCACTCAAGAGGGCAGATCAGTGAACGGTGTGTGGCCGATCTCACTTCGCTCAGCCCATATAAATTACTTGGAACTCCTCACTGTGTGGAAAGCTCTGATGCATTTCTCACCCCGCCTGCGGGGACATCATGTGCTGGTACGCTGCAACATGACGGCTGTAGCATATATCAACCATCAAGTTGGCATGCGCTCCTCCAGGCTTCACGCTCTGGCTCACAAGCTGTTGGTGTGGAGCATGCGGCATTTTCTGTCGTTACGGGCGACTCACGTCCCGGGACTTTTGTACAGGGGTGTAGACCTTCTGTCGAAGGGGAATCCTCTGTACGGAAAGTGGAAGCTCCACCCCCAGATGGTGGGGCTGCTCTGGGAGAGGTTCGGCTAGGCTGCCGTCGATCTCTTCGCCTTGCGTGAAAACGCCCACTGTCCTATGTTCTTCTCGCTTCAGGACGAGGACAACCCCCTCGGCGTGGACGCTCTGGCTCATCCATGGCCCAGCGCGCTGCTCTACGCTTTCCCTCTGCTCTGCCTGATATCCCCAACCCTGGCCAGGGTCGTGGTGCAGGGTTTATCTCTGATCCTCATAGCTCCCAGGTGGCCCAAGGCACCTTGGCTAGCGGAGATAATTCCTCTTCTGTATGCAGAGCCGTGGCCCTTCCAGTTGCGTACGGACCTCCTGACCCAGGCGAACGGGGTGATTTTTAATCCTCACCCGGGCAGGGTGGCTCTCTGGGCCTGGCCCATGAGAGGGCGAATTTGAGCACGCTGGGGCTTGTTACTGCCATTCCACACGCTTTCTCAATGATTGCAAATGGCGTGTGTTTTGAGCGGTGGGGCGAGGAGCACCAGATTATCTCGTATCTGTGCTCAGTCGCTGATATTCTGGGTTTTTTACAGGGCCTTATCGATCGTGGCAGGACCTTTTCGACGATTAAGGTCTATTTGGCGGCTATGGCTGCATGTCACGCTGGTTTCGGCGACGCTACAGTGGGGCAGCACCCCCTTATCCGTAGATTTATGAGGGGCACGCGCCGCTCATAACCAGGAGTGTGATTTCGGATTGGGATCTCTCCATGGTGCTGGAGGTGTTGGCCCTGCAGCCTTTTGAGCCCCTGGGGGATATCTCCCTCAGGTTGCTGTCCTGGCTTTGGCTTCCGCCAAAAGTGTCAGTGATTTGCATGCGGGGACCGGGGAGTTGTCTATATCTCCCATAGGTGGATCTCGAACACGAGATGATGAAAGAGAACACTAGGTTACTGTCGTAACCCCGGTTCTCTGAAACATCGAGTGGAGAGATCCACCAAGTTTGCCCCGCTTGCTGCACGAAAATCGAATATGTACACTGAGGAAAGGCAGTGCGTGCAGGTGCATTATACACTCGGGTAAGGGGTATTACCTTACCTGACTTTGGCACGCGCTTCTGTCTGTCAAGCCAGACTTGGTGCAATTGGATGCTTCTGTAGAGGTCAGGAACGGATGCCCTTCCCATAGGTGGATCTCTCCACTCGATGTTTCAGAGAACCGGGGTTATGACAGTAACCTAATGTTATATTGTATCATGTATAATGGTGTAAAGAAATACAAAAAAAAAAATGGAAAAGAAAGTAAATGAAAAATACAAAAGGAAAGAAACAGTGGTTGCCCAGTCAACAGCCAAAAGTACTCCTATAAATAAAAACACCTTTAATACATTTCAATTAAAACAGAGCATCAAACATACACAGTATAAGACATGGGCATTTCACAAATCCAAATTACATACCTCCTTTTAAAACAGCCAGATTAACCAGGCTGCCTCATTTGAAGAGAAGCTTTTCCCCTTTGTCCAATATGAATAAAACTACAATAAACAGTTACATTTTAACATTACCGTCTCTCCATATTACACAATAAAAACCCCACACGTCAATAAGAATAGAAGCAGCATTATTACCTGGCTAGTGATATCAGGTGCTATTAAGCAATTGGTTATTTGTTACACATCCTGTTCTGGAAATCTGTGCGTCTGCATTTATGAACTGTAGCAACACAAACACTATTAATTTAAGCAATATCCCACAATTATACGTTTCAACTCTTGAAACACCACTGCAGCGTCTTTACCTGATAAATGACACTCCCTAAGAATGCCCAGCAGTCACTAAAGTCACTAAATCCACCAAATTGAAGAGGCAGAATATCCACAGCGACCTTTAGGGCACACACGTACCAGAGGAAACGAAATTAAACGATAACAGGAAACGATAGCAGCAGTCCTTCCAACGCACACACGTACCAGAGGGAACGAGATCAATCGATAGATTCTCAGAGTGGCGAGACTTTAAACACCTGTGTAATTATCCTAAACACCCTCCTAAAGCGAAAGTAGTCTCATTCCCAGTCTCAGTCACATTTAAATATGCATTATATACTGGGTGGTTGAAAGGTTCTCAACAATGTAATTTTGGAGCATCTCAGCCCTACTTGCATCACCCAGAATTAGAAATACCAGAAGTCAAGCAAGCAGTATTTTGCGTTGGCAAGAAGCAATGTCAATGAGGTAAAGCAAAGCATCTGATAGCTTCAGGTCAACAAGGAGACAGATGATGCCAGAAATATAATATACCACTGCTGAGGTAGTATGGAAGCCCAGGTCTCTTTGACGGTGGCCTTCAGGTCATCTGCATTTTTTGGTCTCTTGTTTCTCATTTTCTCTTGACAACAGCTCATAGATTCTCTATGGGGTTCAGGCCTGGTGAGTTTGCTGGCCAGTCAAACACACAAATACCATGGTCATTTAACCAACTTTTGGTGCTATTGGCAGTGTGGGCAGGTGCCAAATCCTGCTGGAATATGAAATCAGCATCTTTAAAAAACTGCTCAGCAGAAAGAAAGCATGAAGTGCTCTAAAATTTCTTGGTAAACAAGTGCAGTGAATTTGGTTTTCAAAAAACACAATGGACCAACACCAGCAGATGACATTGTACACCAAATCATCACAGACTGTGGAAACATAACACTGGACTTCAAGCAACTTGGGCTATGAGCTTCTCCATCCTTCCTCCAGACTCTAGAACCTTTTTTTTTTTCAAATGAAATGCAAAACTTGCTCTGCTGGTGAAGAGAAGTAATGTCTCTTTTCCTCTCCCATCTACTAATTTTGTGAATCAGATATATGATCAGTAAATGTCTTTATACTTGTCTTTTTTATATTCAGCTCAGATTTTCTAGGAATTCAACACAAAAGGGTTTTCACAAACAGATGCCACAAAAATGCTGTATTTTATACGAATCCCTTCCACATATTTATACTGTTTATTTGTGTCCTCAGCCAGTTGCCAAAACTTCCTCCTGCTAACCCTTTCTTCAGCCTCAGCAACCAGTTGTGGGTGGCACAGCGTATAGAGGGACTGCAGAAATTTCTGGAAGTGTATGTGTGCCAACAATTATTATGTCTTAATTGTCATCTCTTCTCATTTCTCTTGTAATCACTACATTTAACATTCCAGTCAAATGTCTGTCTCTCTACAGCAACTTGTTGAATACTTATGGATCAAGAGCCTGTAAATGTAGCAGGTCCATAAGTATTCACACTGGTGACACACAAATATCACTGCTTTTCATTCGTGACACATATAATGCAATATACAGACAACATTATTTTTGATTAGTTACAAGTTAAAGAAAATCTGCAGGGATTGTTTTTAAGAATTAAACCTTTTTCCACCTCAGTGTATGTTAGACATATGTGTATAACACTGTAGGAACCATGGTACACTGAAATTCATTGTACATTCTAATCACAGCCCTAAACTGTTTTCAGTGGAGTGATTACATTAAGGGCCTTTAGTTTTACTTTCTAAATTTAAGACTGTCTTAATAGTAATTAGTTATTTACTGGATTATAGTCTGCATCAAATTATGGACACTTAATAAAAATGTTCATGACAAACATTCTGTGAGGGTGGACTTGAGTAAAAGTATGTCCATATCTCTATCTTGTGAACATCTATTGCATAAGTGAAAATTGGTCACGTAAAGCACACAGCCATAAACAAATCTTTCAATCAATTTTTAATGAAGTATTAAGCATTAAATCAGATCTGTTTTCTCGGTTCAGTCATTTTCTGGACATTAGTTTGCAAGGAGGTTTACAGTATGTAACCTTAGTGCCACAAATTTTAGTTGAATGTCCATTTAATTGCTGTGTCTTGTATGTAAGCATGTGTATTCCTTTGCTGGGTATGTGTGAAGATGAATTACATGTTCAATTACAAAAGCAATCCAATGTAGGTTGTTTATAATTGATAAAATCGTGTTACACCTCACCATTGTGGTTTGAAATCAAAGGTTTGAAATAATTTTTTTTTTTTTTTTGTAGAGTGCTGAAGATGCCCCTTCTGTTATCAGACAGTCATTTGCACTTGTTCCTGCAGTCCCAGCTGAGCATTGCTAAAATTGAGGCATGTGTACAAGGCCAGACAAGTTACACTGTGGCTGAGGCTATTCATTGCTATGTATATGACACACACTTTCCTCTGGAGGATGAGCGCAAAAGCCTCTGCAACTTAGACTGTGAAAGGTGTGCATGTGTGTGTTGTGAGGATATTTAACAAGTAGTAATAAATTCATTCAGAATCATTAGAACTGAATGTCTGTTAAAGATGTTGATAATCATTGTGAACATTTTAACATCTTTATGTCTCAGCAGCACCTCCTCTTCAGGCCTGGACATTAGCATTGGCTCAGCTGCTCCCATTGAAATGTCCTCACAAACACAAGTCCTGGCAACCAATTGATGGCCATAGCACTAAACCCTGAACCCACCAGATGTTTATCTTCATCTCCGAGAGTCAGCAAGACACACATACATAACATTCACAAGGTTATGTACACAATTTCTTGTATTTCCATGCACACAAAAGCCTTGATTGTTGTTCACATCACCTATCTTGATTTTTGGGTGGGATCGAGTGAAACAGGTTGTTTACGCATTCTGTCTTTTTTTTCTGAAGGCTGAAAAGTAGTTTAAACCTTATGCTTGGTTATAGATAAGAGTGCAAAATAAACAACTTAACCATATCTGAACTGCTACATCATTAACTTATTCAGATAGATAAATTCTTACTATTTATAATTTCATTATTTAGAAATTAAATATATTGTCTAGATTAAATGACAAAAATGAAATTAAATTCAATAAAATAAAAAAAATTAAAATAAAAAAACTTCATTCAAAAGCATAATTTTGAATTGCATATATAGATCACTCAATATAAAATAATTTTTTAGAGATTGTTATTGTAGGTGGTATTCACAGTATTCTATGATATGAAATGTTTTGAGAGACAAAATTTGACTTCGTCATAAAAGCCATTCCATTATGGCTTTATTTATTTGAGTTTTTACATAATGTGACGTAGATACCCTTGATACCTCATGTTATCTCATCATGCCCCCGCCATCCAGATTGGTTGATTCATTTTAATTGTTGGTGTTTTTAGTTACATTATTAAAGTATTAAATGTATACTATGGATTACTGACGTCCTTTTTGTAACTCTTCTCATTTGAACAGAAAAAAAATATTCTATATTCAAAATCACACACACAAACACACACACATATATATATATATATATATATATATATATATATATATATATATATATATATATATATATATATATATATATATATTAGTTCAATGGGATTTTACATAATACTACTAGTGATTTTTGTTTATTAAAGGCTGAAATTTAAAGAAAGCAGGTACAGTATAAGGTATGGTTGAAACTTTAAAAGAATCTATCACTGTTGAAGTCAATAATTTGATCAGAACCGTCTGTCTCTGATGGATTAACAAGCAGAACAAGCCTGACTGTTCCTGCCCAATAACACCAACAAAGGAGTATGTAAAAGAAAAAAATTCATTGAAAACTATGGCATACAAATGGAAGAGTGTAAGAGATGAAAGTTGTCAAATTGTGTGCTCTGCTTAGTGAAAAAAGGGGGCTTTCTAGTTTTAGCTAATTGCTAAGCTAAATGCTAAGCTAAATGCTAAACTAAATACTCTTTAGTGATAAAAGACACTAATTTAAGCTAAAAAAACATGACAGTAAGCAATAACAATGATGCTGCACAAGGCATTATTTAAACGGGAGCTAGAATTCTATCGCATCACAGACCAAGCTTTTGAAGCCAGACAAATGGCACCGATCATATCTGAGCCTAATAGTGAATTGAAACTACAAATCTACCTGAAGGTAAGGTGACTTGAGGCAGTCCACCACCCACCCTGTTGTATTTTATAGCTACTGATTGAAAAAATAAAAACACTGAAATGTGACAAAGTACTATACAGCAGCAGTTCCCAAAGTGGAGTGGGGGGCGGGGGGTCAAGAGATTATTTCCAGAAACTTTATTTATTTTATTTATTTTTAATTATCACGGGTCATTAGCAGTCTAGTATTGGGGTTGAGGTCTGAGAAGTTTGGGAACCCCTGCTATATGGTAAAAATCGTTGACAAATGACATACTAAGTGGAAGAGTGGAAGAGATGAAAGCTGTCAAAACAAGGGGGCAATCTAGTTTTAGATAAATGCTAAACAAAAATATGTTTACATAATTATTACTACAAAAGAAAATAAAAAAAAACAGTAAATGCAATCTACCCTAAAAAAGTAAATAAGATTTATTAAATATTTCTAGTACAGCGACAAACAAACATTTAATGGATTATTAAGTAGTTTTTAATTGATTTTGCTAGGCAATTGATAAGAAGTAAATTTTACTTAAAAAAAAGTTTGTGCAAATTGTTACAAGGATTTTTTTTTAGTATATTTTACAAGTGCAGTGCAGCATCACCATATTAAACTGTTTACATAATGTTTTTGCTCTTTGAACATGCTGTGTTGCCCAATACAGTGATGCTCCAGCGGTTAAGGCACTGGGATCTTGATCAGAAGGTCGAGGTTCGAGTCCACAAGCTGCTGAGCATCAACGTTGGGTCCTTGAGCAAGGTCCTTAAACTCACCTGCTCCAGGGGTGCCATCCCTATGGCTTGACCCTGCGCTGTGACCCCATAACCTGGGATATGCAAAACCCGGGGTAAGTCGTGGCCTAATGGTTAGAGAGTCTGACTCGCAATCCTAAGATTGTGGGTTAGAGTCTCGGGCCGGCCACGACTGAGGTGCCCTTGAGCAAGGTACGAACCCCCAAGTGCTCCCCGGGCACCGCAGCATAAATGGCTGCCCACTGCTCCGTGTGTGTGTTCACTGCTGTGTGTATGCACTTTAGATGGGTCAAATGCAGAGAACGAATTCTGAGTATGGGTCACCATGCTTAGCCATATGTCACGTCACTTTCACTTTCACTTTACATTACAATACCTAATGTAACAGCTGCTGTAATATTAAGTTGTTTGCCCTGTCTTTTGTCTTGCACCAGATGCACTTTATATGGCTAGGACTAACTTACCTAAGTCCTTAGCTCTGTCTTCATTTTATGTAGCACCATGGTTTTGCATGGTGTACAGCAACAGCTATATATGGTTAAATTGACAATAAAAGCTTGACTTGAGAAAGTACCTTAGACCCAGTAGAGGAATAAAAAAACAATAAGAGGTCAATTTATCACAAGGCCGAGAAAGTAGACACCACAAAACAAACAAGGCAGCCAGAGATACCGGTTCTTTCATAAGAATACTGCATTATAGTCTAGAAAAAACAATGTAGATCTAAACTTAATCACAATAGAACATGCTAATAAACTGTACAGGAGTTGGTCCGTTCTTGCACTACACCCAAGCTTTCTAATATTTAATGGAGAATTTGGGGTCCAGGAGCCCCCAAGAGTGAAGAAGCAACTGACAGGAGCAGCTAGCAGCCCATTAGTGTCACTACTCATTGCCAATCCAGGTTGTGACCTAATAATCACTCAGTATTACATGGAAGGGTGCCATATTAGGAGATTTATACTGCAGTATTTAGCAGGAGAATGTATGGAATAAATAAATAAACTCATTGGAGTACTGACAGAAAAACCCAGTAAGGCCTGCAATAACTTAAGCAGATAAATGTACACCTGTTTTGGTCGAGAAGCAACCAAAACGTAAGAGAGACGAGTATGATAGGATTCAAGGAGTGTTGCAAAACCAAAGAAGGAACATTTAGAGAAAGACAGTGTGAAGAAGTGAAATGCTGAGACAGGAAAGTAGGGAAAGATGATGATAAGACCAGAGGGAAAAGGATAAAAAGGCTAGAAATACTAAGCTGGTTTGAAGAAGAGGGCAAGGAGATGAAGAAGAAATAAGAAGCAATACAGAAAGTGATAGAGAAAGAAGAAGAATAGAAGAAACAACAACAAAAAATGGTGTGGCAGGGAGAAACCCCCCACCCTATGTGAAACATTATGGACTACATACACGATGAAGACTGTGTCCAAACCCCACAGATTGTGGTAAAGGAAAACAATGGAGAATGGACAAAGAGAGAAGTACAAATTGAAGGAACAAAAGTTGGAGGGGTGAAAATGCTCAGAGAAGAAGATTAAGCAGAATCAATGGGCCCTCAGGGCAGCATAGCAGAAGGTGAAGATGTTTTCCCATGCACAGCAAGAAGGCTGAAACTGAAGGAGCTGAGAGAGGAAAGCAATGATTACCTAAAAGAGATAGGACTATTGAGATGGACTATCGAGACTAAGTAATATGGAACAAAAAAATCTAAGCTTATGGCCTGGTAGAAGAGAAAGAAGTGTACTTCAGAGAACAGAGACAGTGTAAAGAACTGCCAGAAGAAGACACTAGAGTCAGAACAACTCCAAACAACAGAGGTGAAGGAAATACAAGTGGACTAGTGGAAAGAAGAGTGACGGGAGCACTGTACATAGAACAGCAGCACTGAGAAGAAATGAGGATCAATCGCTGCAAGAGGAACTGTCACTCAGCTGGCTGGAACAACAGTTGAGGCAAGCTGATGAAATGGCAAGAGTAACAGAAAGAATACTTGAGAAAAGCACTGCAGAAATGGAAGAGAGAATACAACAAATAGAAGACAAAGTTCTATGGGGAGGAGAAGACCAAGCAGAACTGGAAAAGAAAGACAAACACAGATGCAAGGAATAACTGCCCAGGTAAAAGATGGACAGAAAATTAGCAAATGAGGCTTGAAGGGAGGGTTGAAGCTGGATTTACTGTTTGACACCTTTGGATCATTAATTCAGGTGCTGTTTTCCATGCATGGGTGATTATGAATGCTGGACTTGTTAAAAGGGCATGTAGTGCATGGGTCATGTACAAAGTTGTTGGAAGGCCCATACTAATTTTGGACGCTTTTTGATATGCGAAAGTGGCTGCCATTAACCCTCTATAACACAGAGGCATTCCCCTCTCTACATTGTCAAGAGATGTACAGAAGTAAACAATTGGTTGTTTACACTGTCCTGGTTGTTGAGTTAGAACAGTGGTCGCAAAGCCCTGCTTCACTTATCTATAGACATACAAGTGAAATGGTTTACTGTAATTGAGCCCAGCTAAAGCTGGCACAGAGCAAAGATCACCTTTTAACATCTTGATGCAAGTGCTGCAAAAGTGCCTCTGTGGTCCAGGTAAGGGACACATTTTCCCTTCTTTGATCTGCTGTGTGTATTAGGGCTCATAAAATCACTGTTTTAAGAGTGAATTCAAAGATCTATTCTCTACTATAGCCCACCATGCCTAGAAAGGAAAGCATCTGTTTTACTGTTTGAGGTTATGGTGCAGTGCCTCCACACGGACTGGAGTATGAGACTGGTTTGTCCCCTGTAAGACTCTGCCTAGATATTTTACCTTTTCTTTACAAAACTGCAGTGTTTCTCAGCTGAATTTGTGACAATTTTCTGCAAGCATTCTGCTACACTTGATTATGTTAGTTTAACAAATGAAAATGTATACTGCTCAAAAAAAATAAAGGGAACACTTAAACAACACAATGTAACTCCAAGTCAATCACACTTCTGTGAAATCAAACTGCCCACTTAGGAAGCAACACTGATTGACATTCAATTTCACATGCTGTTGTGCAAATGGAATAGACAACAGGTGGAAATTATAGGCAATTAGCAAGACACCTCCAATAAAGGAGTGGTTCTGCAGGTGGTGACCACAGACCACTTCTCAGTTCCTATGCTTTCTGGCTGATGTTTTGGTCACTTTTGAATGCTGGCAGTGCTTTCACTCTAGTGGTAGCATGAGACGGAGTCTACAACCCACACAAGTGGCTCAGGTAGTGCAGCTCATCTAGGATGGCACATCAATGTGAGCTGTGGCAAGAAGGTTTGCTGTGTCTGTCAGCGTAGTGTCCAGAGAATGGAGGCACTACCAGGAGACAGGCCAGTACATCAGGAGACGTGGAGGGGGCCGTAGAAGGGCAACAACCCAGCAGCAGGACCGCTACCTCCACCTTTTTGCAAGGAGGAACATTAGGAGCACTGCCAGAGCCCTGCAAAATTACCTCCAGCAGTCCACAAATGTACATGTGTCTGCTCAAACGGTCAGAAACAGACTCCATGAGGGTAGTATGAGGGCCCGACATCCACAGGTGGGGGTTGTGCTTACAGCCCAACACTGGGCAGGGCGTTTGGCATTTGACAGAGAACACCAAGATTGGTAAATTCGCCACTGGTGCCCTGTGCTCTTCACAGATGAAAGCAGGTTCACACTAAGCAGACATGACAGAGTCTGGAGACGCCGTGGAGAACGGTCTGCTGCCTGCAACATCCTCCAACATGACCGGTTTGGCAGTGGCTCAGAAATTGTGTGGGGTGGCATTTCTTTGGAGGGCTGCACAGCCCTCCGTGTGCTCGCTGGAGGTAGCCTGACTGCCATTAGGTACCAAGATGAGATCCTTAGACCCCTTGTGAGACCATATGCCAGTGCGGTTGGCCCTGGGTTCCTCCTAGTGCAAGACAATTCTAGACCTCATGTGGATGGAGTGTGTCAGCAGTTCCTGCAAGATGAAGGCATTGATGCTATGGACTGGCCCACCCATTCTCCAGACCTAAATCCAATTGAGCACATCTGGGCAATCATGTCTCGCTCCATCCACCAACGCCATGTTTGCGTGGGCAAGACCTGTATAGTTGGCACAGAGTGCCGGCCAATCAAATTGAAGCATTTCTGCTGCTCTCCCAGGTGCTAAATGTACGTCACGTAATTTTTTTTTTGTAAAATGTTTAGACCTGGGTTGGAATCCCACACAGTGCAACTTTGAAAATAATTTTGTGAACTATAAACTTTGTGGACTATAAACAAAAATACAGTAATACCTCGAGATACGAGTTTAATTCGTTCCGTGACCTTGCTCGTATCTCAAATTGCTCGTATATCAAAGCAATTTTCCCCGTTTAAATTAATTGAAATCCCATTAATCCGTTCCAGCTCGCAAAATTCCACTCCAGTTGTTTTGTGTTTTGAA
Organism: Tachysurus fulvidraco; assembly: GCF_022655615.1. NCBI lineage: Eukaryota > Metazoa > Chordata > Actinopteri > Siluriformes > Bagridae > Tachysurus > Tachysurus fulvidraco. The sequence goes on from NC_062535.1 coordinate 20,941,611, forward strand.
TATGAAAAATGTACAGTACCTGCATTTATAAATGACAAATATTGTATAAAAACATACAGTAATAAAAGAGAATGTTAAAAAAATAAACTGGTTTTACTTTACAGAAGATACACACGGAGGTTGAGGGAGGAGTAAACAGGTGGAGGAGTAAACAGGCGGAGGAGTCAATTTCTGTTTCCTTTACATTAATTTTGCTTAATTTTCTTCATTGCTTTTCTCTTCACTTGTTTTTGCCTTTTTTGTCACTCTTTCCTCACTACCATCTGCCGGTCATTTTAATAAAAACCTGTCCGGTCGGCATATTGCATGCCGTGTAGTCACACAAGTTAAAATTTTTTAATGGATCCAACACTCAAAACGGATCCGAAAATTATGGATACGCAGATGGTCGGCACCTCACGCAGCGCCTTTACGACTCTCCATAGGAAATGAATGATTGCCAGTTTAACGGCCGTCGTTTGTCGTGTGCAGTGGAAAGGCGGCTTTAACCGAGTGAGACGCGGGAAGCTGAGGCGGGGGAAACAGAACTCACGTGTTTGTTGGGGATCTTTGTTTTTCGGTGGCGGTGGCTCAGATGCTCATATCTCCAAATTTTTTTCGTATCTCAAGGCAAAAATTTGGTCGAATCACAGCTCGTATCTCAAAATTCGTACAAGTTACCCAAAAAATGTACTCAAGTAAATGTAATTCGTTACTACCCACCTCTGCTAAGCAGAGCACACAAATTGACAGCTTTCATCTCTCACACTCTTCCATTTGTATGCCATAATTTTCAAATTTTTTTTTTTTTAAATTAGTACTTGTCTAAATGTTAAATGTTTTTATTTTTTCAATCAGTAGCTATAAAATAAAACAGGGTGGGTGACGGCCTGGCTCAAGTCACCTTACCCTCAGGTAGATTTGTAGTTTCAATTCACTATTAGGCTCAGATATGATTGGTGCCATTTGTCAAAAGCTTGAAGGCCCATTTAAATAATGTCTTGTGCAGCATCATTGTTATTGCTTACTGTCATGTTGTTTAGCTTAAATTAGTGTTTTTAATCACTAAGGAGTATTTAGTTTAGCATTTAACTTAGCATTTAGCTTAGCATTTAGCTAAAACTAGAATGCCCCCTTGTTTTTCACTTAACAGAGCACACAATTTGACAGCTTTCATCTCTTATACTCTTCCACTTAGTATGCTATAGTTTTCCAAGATTCTTTTTTTCTTTTACATACTCCAGTGTTTTTATTTTTTCAATCAGTAGCAATAAAATACAACAGGGTGGGTGGTGACCTGGCTCAAGTCACCTTACACTCAGGTAGATTTGTAGTTTCAATTCACTATTAGGCTCAGATATGATCGGCGCCATTTGTCTGGCTTCAAAAGCTTGGTCTGTGATGCGATAGAATTCTTGTTATTGTTTACTGTCATGTTTTTTTTAGCTTAAATTAGTGGTTTTTCTATCATTAATAATAAAGCTATTACCAAATAAATGTAATCACTGTGTCTATGCTTTCAACACAAATCACAGTGGTTAAATACAATTAATTTTTTTATTTTTCCCCAATGGTATCAAAACATTTTGCACAAAACAGCCTTATTAAAGATGTTAAACGCTCTAAATAAAAGTACCTGAAAACTGGAAAAAATTATTACTAAAAAAAAATTACTTCCCACAACTATTTGCCTTGTTTAAAGTAAATACAAAACACACAGTACAAACACATCGATGTTTCTAAAGTCTGTTCTATGTTGGTGCTAAAAGTTTGTGATAAAAGACAGTAAGTGTAACAAGTCTGTCTGTGTTTTCCCTTGTTTCTGTCTGCCGTCTTTCCCTAGCTGTTACCATGGACATTAACTACACTCATTCTCTTCCCCAGGTGTCTTGTCTTAGTCTGTGATTGCCTCTGTCTTGTGATTGGTTCTTGTTCCCTACATATACACTGTTTGTTCATTCCCCTGGTGTGAGTCATTGTTGGTGTTTGGTGTTTTCTCTTGGCTATTCCTGTTCCCTGTCCTGTTCAGTGTTATGACCTGTTTTGCCCGCCTGTTTCTGTTTTGTTTATTAAATTAGTAGAACTGCATTTGGATCCTCACTTGCCTTTGTTTCACCATGTCACATTGTGACAGAACGACTCAACCCATGGATCCAGCAGAAATACTGTTTTGTCTTCGTCAGGAGGACTCCCCGGTCGAGGAATATACGGAGGTATTCGTGGACCTGTGCAATCAGGTCAACTTCGATGAGAAGGCGCTCAAAGACATTTTTAAGCATGGACTAAGGGACATCCTGCGGTATTTGATGCCGTCTACCCGAGAAATAAAAACATTCTCGGAGTTCGTCAACTTGGCGTTGCTCCTGGACGGGTCCACGCTAACCTTGAGCAGTGTAGAGATGGAAGACAGCTGTAAATATTTTTTTGAGGGGGGGAACAAGCATCTGGATTCGTGGGCTACAGAGCGGAACCAGCCATGGACGTCCGAATGCCCTACAGTGCCTCCATCCAGCCCAGTCCCGCGCACACCAGTGACCGAGCCAGGTCTCATGGCTACCATACCGGCGAGCTCGGCTGAGGCCCGTGCTAACCGGCTGGTCTCCCCTAAGCCGCCAGCTGGACCAGCCGGGTCGCCGGAACCAGCCGGGTCGGCAGAACCAGCCGGGTCGCCGGGAAACCTGCCGGGTTGACGGAACCGACCGGGTAGGCAAAACCTGCCGAACCGACCAGGTCGACGGAACCGACGGGTCGACGGAACCTGCCGAACCGACCGGGTCGACGGAACCGACCGGGTCGACGGAACCTGCTGAACTGACGGGGTCGACAGAACCTGCGGAGCCGACCGGGTCGACGGAACCTGCCGAACCGACCGGGTCGACAGAACCGACCGGGTCGACGGAACCTGCTGAACTGACGGGGTCGACAGAACCTGCGGAGCCGACCGGGTCGACGGAACCTGCTGAACCGACCGCTTCGACGGAACCGACCGGGTCGACGGAACCTGCTGAACCGACCGGGTCGACGGAACCTGCTGAACTGAACGGGTCGACCGAAATGACTGAGTCGGAGAACGCAGTCGACATCGTGACACCCAAACTCGCTGAACTCTCTGCCTGGCCTAAACCTATGTATGTTCCTGTTTTATCCGTCCTGCGTTTCGTTTCGCTGGATTTGCCGGCCCTTCTACCTCCTGTCCCTGTTTACAGGCCCAGAGCACCACCCTGGCTGCCAACTCCATTATGGTCCCTGGCTCGGCCTCCAGCACCACCCTGGTCTCCGGTCCTGCTCTGGTCTCTGGCTCCACCTCCAGCACCACCCTGGTCTCCGGTCCTGCTCTGGTCTCCGGCTCCGCCTCCAGCACCACCCCAGTCACCTGCTCTGCCGGCGCCGCCTTGGCCTCCTGCTCTGCCAGCGCCGCCCTGGCCTCCTGTTCTCCCGGCTCCGCCCTGGCCTCCTGCTCTGCCGGCGCCGCCCTGGCCTCCTGCTCGGCTGGCGCCACCACTACACAAACCCGACCCGCCCTCCCACCCTGGTTGCACCTTCGCTCCACCCTCCTGGACTGGTTTTTGTGGATGTGGGAGCTTCTGGAAGCCGCTCGGGGGGGGGTAACAAGACTGTAACAAGTCTGTCTGTGTTTTTCCTTGTTTCTGTCTGCCGTCTTTCCCTGATGTTAATTGTTGACCCCGCCCACCTATCTGTTACCATGGACATTAACTACACTCATTCTCTTCCCCAGGTGTCTTGTCTTAGTCTGTGATTGCCTCTGTCTTGTGATTGGTTCTTGTTCCCTATGTAGTGTCTTGTACCAGTCATTTTAGATTTCATGTCCCAGGCACCCTAAATTTCAACATCTACTCCTCAATTAACCAATGAGCAACCCAGTTTTACACACACACCTGGCTCCTGAATGTCTGGAGTCTCCACAAAGACCAGATAACCCCATGCGGCTCATTGGGGCCAGCAAACAGAACACACACACACACACACACATCATTGTTTTTGCTACATGGTGGGGACACCTGACTGGGAGGTGACACGTGGGGACACCAATTTCTAAATACATTAAGGGCACAATTTTAAGTCAGATGTCTCTTTTGGATTTTTTGGTTCCCAAAAATCATCTTAATTTTCAGAAATACACAAGTTTAGAGAGCTCAATTTTTGTCCGGTTTTTCTATTCCTGTGGGGACGTGCCTATTTTGTCTTACCACCAACAACCGCTAGGTGTCACTATTATAAATTATCTGCAGATTATCCAATTTATATGCAATTATAACTGTGTATAACATTAACGAAGATAAAGGTTAATCTCTGACCATAACTAACGTGTTGTTTAAAAGGGAGAATTTAACTGTTTTATTCATAATCTCTTGTATTTGAATAGACAATTTCTAAGAAAGTAAACAGTAAAAAAGCCTTACCTCACTTCCTGTTTAACACATTCAATTCTCTTCAATTCTGAGAGTCTGAAAAGTTCCACATTTTGGAATCTACAACACTCATGTTATATGACAAGCAGGAAATGTTCATGGTCATTAACACCACGATGGTCTATGATAAATAATAATCTGTGCATACTGGAATATATTTGAATTAAAACAAAACATGCATGTGATCAACCGTGTTGCAAAATATATTGCTATATAATATATCTGTATAAATATTAGGTAGAAGTAGAAGATATTTGATGTACAACTACCTGAAAAGTTTGGACATTTGGGGAATTCCACAAAAACAAGAATCTGTGACATCTTAATGCTCTTTAACATTTATTTGTCAGCCACTTCAACCTGAACTAAAATGATTCTGAACAAACATATGAAACATGGAATCAATACAATTTTTTACACAAAATGTTTTTAACAAAAATATGAAAAAAAACAAACATAAATTTAAGTCTTTTCACTTTAACATTTTTTTGCTTTGTGGAACCAATGTGATTTTTTACGCAAAATATGTTTAACAATCATATGAAAAAAAAACATCCATTAAAGGCTTTTCACCTTAACATTTTTCGCTTCATGGAATCAATGCGATTTTTAACATAAAATTTGACTGCATCCCAACCTCTACCTTGAAGTGCTGCTGGGGATTTTTCAATGCACTCCATGCACTGGGCTTTACCAGGAACCTTGCCAGAACTGATGTAGTCCATCAGAGTCTTTTCCACAGCCTGGATCTCCTCTGTAGACCACTTTCTCCGTGGGTTTTGTGAAGATCCTAAATAAAATAAAAGAAATTAGTAATTGTGATAAAAGTGACTCATAACAAGCTTCAGTTTGTCTTTTTTAATTGTTTTACAGTTTTATAGACACATTTGTGCTGAACTGCTCACTTGCATAGTTGTAATTCTGGCACCTTCACATGGTCTTAAGTGTAAATTCCTGCACTGTAAATTGGTTATAACTCAATACAGGAGGACCTTTCCCTTTCTTTACTCTTCTCAGGATATTAAAATATAGCATAAGAAAAAAAAATAATAATCAAAGCAAGTAAAAGACATTCAAATCATAAAAGCCCTGAACAGAATGCAGTTTCTTTACCAGTACAACGTTATCAGATGTTTTCAGTATCAGAATATTGTTACCTTTAGCTGGTTGATGACTTTGGTGATGTCCAACTTCAGCAGTCGACTTATTTGATTTGTCTGGATAAAAAAAGCTCTTTCATTAAATGATTCAATAAGAACTGCTAAATATCATTAATCACTTAATTGTTTTCTTCCAGTAATATTTCACCTCTAGCTTTCCCATCATTCCCTACATTAGCTGACTACATACCTGCAGAATTTGAGGGTGGAGGTGAAGCATCGTTTTCTTTCTCGTCTTCAGAGTCTGATCCTTCACTGTCCATCAGTCTCTCTAGTAAACACAGCAAGCACAGAGAAAATGATTATAGTTAAATAAGTGGAGAAATATTTTTCAAACTGCTACATTCATCAAATAATCTATAACCAACGATGATGTTTGTGTTAATCATAACATTTTAAAACATCTTAATTTACTCAGGCCTGTTTTACCTTGTGGATCAATCTGGATCTCATCTAGATTCCTTCCTTTGAATTGAGATAATTGTCCTCTCTCCATGGCTAGAAGAACTTTACTTATCTTCGCCAGCTGCAATGTACCTTCAGGTAGCCTGTAGTACTGCCGATGCACCCTGATGTCGTGTCCTAGAAAGTCAGCAAGGTCATCCATTTCATTGTCTTTCAAATTAAGGACCTTGGACATAGTGGCCATGTGCTTTCTCAGTCTAGTGGAGGATAACGCTTCAGGGTGTTCTGCTCCACAGCTTCGAGCAATCTGTCGAATAATGTCTGATCCTCTGAAGTGACTCAGTGCTTGTGGTCGTCCAAACATGAACACGTTCTCATCAGGCACATCACAGTTACTGCGAGTCTTTACAAGTAACTCCATTGAGGTCACCATATTAGGGGTGAGAAGAACTGGGACTTTTCGTCCACGTTTGCCTTTTATCTCAATTCTCTGGAAGTGCTTACACAGTTTCTTTTCAAGATCTGTCAGAGCGAGCTCTACATCTGGATGAGTCAGTGAGGTGTCCCTCAATGTAAAGGCAGTAAGAGACAGCTTAGATACCTCTCCTTCCCTTCTACGATTAAACAGAATCACCTGACAGAGTGTCACTTTTGCAACTTCTGCCCAGTGCTTGCTACTTGGTTCTTTTTCAAGTTTAGTTTGGCTCTCGTTACACTGTCTGTCAAGATACTGATGCATTTTTTTCACATCTTCAGCAAAAGGAAGAAGTTGTGGAGAGTTCCATTTTGCCTCGCTCAAATTCCGAATGGCTTGGGATGAAACACACTCACTCCATTTAGTTTCACAGATTTGTTTGAAGGCTTGCACATTTCTAATGGTGTTCTTATCACCTGACATTATCGCCTCACATTCAACAATGTTTGCCATTTTCTTGAGGTTCTGCCCAAGCTTCAGTGCTAAAGATGGTGTTTTGTAAGTGCTTGTCTCCTCATTCAAGCCGGCCACACTGTGAACTGCTTTAATGACATGAGGGAAATTAGCCGGGATGAAGAAATCTGATACCTCCTTCAACTTGCTGTTTTTTTTCCCTTCGATGACTAGACGACCTGTCTCTCGCAATTTTTGCCTGATATATTCGTGTTTTGTGACATCATGGCCGTGCTTATTAAACAGATGTTGCCCTAATTTCAATATGACTTTCTCTTTCCGGACAACATGTGTTATCTCATCGTCATGCATGTCCAGTAGCATTCTCCAAAATCGTGCATTCACATTCTCTGGAACTGGTTCATTATACATACAAAGGGCTTGAACTCTAGTTTTTCCTGGCTTCATTCCTTTGACTTTCTGGTTTAGATGGCATCTCTGCATGTGCCTCCATAAAGACCTTCTCTTCAGGTAAGCCTCACAGTTCACACAATGCAAATAATCATTTGCTGTTACTGGTGAAATGGATTGCTGTTGAGGTATCACCATTCCTTTCCCTTCTTTAAGCACCTGAGTATTATGGAAATGGTTCCCTTTATTTCTCAGTAAACTCAGCTGTAATCGTCGCTCTTTAGAACCTTTTGGAAACGCAACAGCTCTTGCCACCTCTGGCTTATCTCTGTGCTTTGATTCTAAGTGACGCGCCATTTTACTGAATGGTTTAGTGCAGAACAAGCAGTAGAACTTTTTGTTGTACAGCCTGCTGCCATCCGTTTTCTTCTTCAGCATCATGACCTTCACATTTGAATTAACAGGTGAAGATGATTCTCCGCTGTCATCTTTGTCAGATGAAGACGAGGATTCTTTGGTTCCACTGCTCACAAATGAACTAGAACATGTCACACGCTTTCTTTTATATTGTTGGGATTTTGATGTTTTTGACTCATCCCTTCTTTTCTTATGTTGTTTGACCTTTTTTGCTAAACTCTCTTCCTCTGCTGAACTGCTACTGTCTGACTCTTCTGTCTTTGGTATGTACTCATCCTCACTGAACTCTGAACTTGACTGAGATTCTTCTGTTGCATATCCAAGCATTTTCCTGTTCAGCTATAAATAAAAGCTTAGAGTTAGAACTCAGAAGTCTTGATCCAATATGCCGAAACAAGCGAAATATTAAACCTGTAAATTCCTGTCCAAAGTGAAACATTCATGAGAAACGAGTAAAGGCAGAGAGGAGTGATACACAATGTGAAGGGGTGCAATGTGGTATTCAGAAATGTTTCAGAAGGTTGGCAGATCTGAGAATGTACTGCAGTACAATGACTCAATTACTTTTGTCTTAATTGTTTCTAATATTGGAATTCTGCTGTAACTTTTTTATTTTTGTGTCCTTTGTCTTGATACTGGACACTTTTAATATTAACAAGTAAAGATGTTTAAATAAACGTACGATTACACTGTCGGTTCTTCTAAGCTCAGGTACACGTGAGTCCGGGTCCCGAGCTGGTGTGAGGTCAAGGATCACAGTATCATCAGTCTCATCAGAGGACTGTTGTACTTGCTGAAGAATAATCAGAAAAATGCATTCAAAATCACATTTTTAACTACAAAAAAAAAACAAAAACAATAAATCAGGTGTACTGTTTCACTGTACAGCGTAGCAGATCTCATCAGCATTGGGAAAGGCAGACTGCCACCAGAACTCCCTATCGTTTTTATTTAAACTGTAGTAGATCATCTGGCAGGGTATTTTTGGGAGTCCTGTAGCTCACTGTCTAGGGTCCATAATGAGCTATGACCTGGGGTTAAATCTAACCCAGAGCTTCTACTGCATTACCAGTTTGTGGGATAACTGCTCACTAGTGTGCTGACTGAAAAACACAAGCTTGGTGTGATGTTGAAAAATGCCACAAACCTTAGACTGACAAAGCCATACAAAAAACACTAACCTTCGCTTTCATGCGCTGATATAAAAATAAAGTCTTCTCCCGTTCATCATTTATAGATTTTGTGTACGCCTTCATGTATCGTTCTTCACAAGCGTTGTGATGTGCTCTAAGTTTCTGCAGGTGACTCAAGTGATGGTTTTGAACCTACAGAAACAAAGAACTAAGTAAGTTTTCAGTATTTTTGTTACATCCAGAACTGAACCTTTTAATTAGGACTTATTGTTGACAGCAGAAAATACCAGGAGAGCCATACAGGATTTGCTGGGGTTCAGGTGGTTGCCTGACCCAAATTTTTTGCACACATTTTGCTGGTGCAGATTGGCTTTTGTAATTACTTGGGTGAGATAGTAGCATTGAAAAAAAAATCCAGATCTGTGAATCACTAGTGTTTGCCTACCTTTGTCTTCTCTTCAAGACCATCCGACACATCGTCCACTGCAATGTAATTCACAGAAACTAAAATTATATTTTGCTTTGAAATGAACAATCGCAACTTGAGGTTGTACAAAAGGACAATTGTCCAGTTTTATTTGTACAATTTTATAGAAGCCATTAGAAATTAGTTTTCAACAAAAAGCATTTCAAATATTTACAGGTAGCTAGAAATACTGAAATGGCTTTTGAAATGTTCATTTTCACTAAAAGTAGTAATTGTTTAAAAATAAACCTGTAAAGATGTATGATAAATGTGTAATAAATGATACATGTATTTAGAAATAATGTTTTTGTGATAATGTAGTGACCTCAGTATTTCTTTTTCTCCAAAGTTGAGCTCTTTAAAGCCGGGGTCACTCTGACACATAAAGCTGCATATCTCTACGCTTTAGAACTGATTTAGAACAATATTCCACACTTAGTCATGTTCTCACCTGTGCATCCAGAGCTGCCATCCAGAGATGATGTGTAACCAGTTTTATCTTCCTGTAAGCAGAAGTGTCACTCAGTCAAACACCAGGACTAACATCATAATACACTGTATTTTAATCTTCAACTGAATCATTTAGCAAAATATTAAAGTAATTAACACTGAAATTAGTGACAATGTGATTAGTGACATTTTCATAACGTTTTGACAAATAAACTGCGCTTTCTATTCGAGAGAACTGCATTATACAAGTAAGGAAATGCAGTTGTGACGATATTAAACTCGTCTCTCGCGTTATTAAAGATAATTGTGGAGTTTTATGTGGAAAAGCTGTGAATCCCGCCGGGCCTCAGAGCCGCATGGCTGCACGTGCAGGCCGCTGTTTACTACATACGTCATAACTCGGGATCATTTCACATTAATGCTACAAAGAAATGCGCTAAACATCTTACATATAATTTTCAATATCTTGGTGAAAATATGTTTTTCAAAAAGAACGTGAAGACTATTTTAAAGTAAAGCGAATTTAAGTGGATTAACGCTATAAAATGCAGATTAACCCTTGAAATTCTACATGTGGCCTTAAAAAATGACATTTAGACTCGTAAAGATCTAAAACCCTTAGTGACTTATTGTTATTAACATTGTTGTTATTTTAGTACATTAATCTGTATTTTCTATAGCGCTGATTTAAGATTATGCTAATTGTGGATTTTCGGGAATAAAACGATTTTTTACTGCAATAAAGTTTCAGGTAAACTTTTAATGCTCTGATACATGTTTCAACCGCACGTGAATAAAATAAACAGCATGATATTATGTTTAAAACCTTAAAGATGAAGTTAAACACTGACCTTTTTCTCAGCCATCGCGTCTCCTCCGCACGCGCGCGCACGTATTTAGCATCCGTGAGTGTCGCAGGTGCGAGTCCAGGGGGTAGGAGGGAGGGGGGAGAGGGGGAGAGGGGAGCGCGTGGGGGATGGGATCATAGTCACGGTGAGGACCTGAAACGTCAGGTTCTGTGTGAACTCGGTCTTTACCGAGACTCAGTGAGCGCGTTCTCTCGCTGCCCCTCCCCCTCCCCCAAACTTTTCTTCGTTTGGTGTATGTTTTCTTTACTAAACGGTGGATCATCATCATATCTGCTCTAACAGAATAAACCCATTTCCTGCTCAAAGTCAGATGTAATGACTATTTTGTAAAGTACACAATGTAGATGTAATGTCGGGATATTTTATATTTAAAACAATACATGAATGAAGGGATATAATTTAAGATTAATGAAATTAATGAGGATTTATTAAACAGTTCACAGAAAGATTTATATTTATAAAGTGTTTTGAAACTATTACAAGCCCTTGTAATCTACAGAACAGATATAATTTTACAGGGAAGATCAAATTAAATAATAAAGGGCCAAAAGAAGTGAGGCCTGACTTGAGTTAGACCAAACTATGGATGAGGCCTCCACCTGAGGACAGACAGATTCCTGGTTCTCAGATGGTTTCTTGCATTTGATCAAAGTGACTAGAGCATTTCAAGACTGGTGTTATAAACCCATGAACTTGCTTGTTCCTGCTTCTTTTAAACTATTTCAACACAACACCAGAAAGGCTTAAGTTGTGGTTAACATTAAAAAGACATTAATGAATATGTTCTAAAAAAAAAAAAAGTTAACTTTTGTTGGATTCTTAGAAGTGACTGAAAATAAAGGAGTAAAACAGGAAGTGAGCCAGGGCTGTTGTTCTTGTTAACATCCTTAGAAATTATATATATTAATTCTGAAACTCTTTAACAGCATCCTCCTAACTATTTTCAGGATAAATTCTCTCTCTTTCACATGTATTCCTCTCCTTGCTTGTAATGTTCTAGACAATGATTGAAACCATTGATAGCACCTCTCTTGCTACTGCCTCCTATAAAAGGGAATTCCTTCGAATTTGATGAAAGCATCTTCTATATTAATAAATGTAAATGCATTTAGGGTGGTGAGAATGGGAAAAGACCATCCTCAGTATTCTCCTATTGATATACGCTATGTCCCTCCTCTGCACATGTCCAAACCAACTCAATCTTACCTCCCTCACCTTGTCTCCAAAACGTCCTACATGCACTGTCCCTCTACTAAACTAATTTCTAATCCTGTCCATCGTCGTCACTCCCCACGAAAACTTCAACATCTTCAGCTCTGCTACGTCCAGCTCCATCTCCAGTCTTTTACTCAATGTCACTGTCTCTAAACCATACAACATCTCAGGTCTCACCTCAGTCCTATAAGCTTTCCCTTTCACTCTCGCAGATACTGTAACCTTCTATCACAAATCACCGTTCCTACTCTACACTTCACTGCTGTCACACTGTCCTCATACATGTCCTGCACCACCCTCACATACTTCTCTGACACACCTGACTTCCTCATACAGTACCACAACTCCTTTCTCCACCCTGTCGTACGCTTTCTCTAAATCCACAAAAACACAATGCAGCTCCTTCTGACCTTCTCTATACTTCTCCATCAACATTCTCAAAGTAAATAATGCATCTGTGGTGCTCTTCCTTGGCATGAAACCATATTGTTGCTCACAGATGGTCACCTCTTCTCTCGGCCTGGCTTCCACTACTCTTTCCCATAACTTGATGGTGTGACTGATCAACTTTTCATTCTCTTAACCGCTGCTCCTTACTAATACTATCCACTTCCTGCTTCAACATCTCCACACCATCCAACCTTCTCTGTCTCTCATTTTCCTCATTCATCAGCAGCTAAAAATACCTCCATCTTCTCAACACACTCTCCTCACTAGTCAACACATTTCCATCTCCATATTTTTTTGCTCTAACTTGCAGCACATCCTTCCCATCTCGGTCCCTATGCCTAACCAATCGCTACAAATCCTTTTCTTCTTCCTTAGTGTCCAAACTCTCATACAGCTCCTCATATGCCTTTTCCTTGGCTTTCATCACATCCCTCTTCACCTTCTGCTGCACCTCCTTGTACTCCTGCCTACTTTTCTCATCTCTCTGTTGATCCCAATTCTGTTTCTCCAACCTCTTATGCTTTCCTGCACTTCCTCATTCCTCCACCACCACGTCTCTTTGTCTTCCTTTCTATTTCCAGATGTCACACCAGTACCTTTCTATCTGTCTCCCTTATCACTTCTGCAGTAGTTGCACAATCATCCAGCACCTCTTCAATACACAGAGCCCATGTCTGACCTCTTCCCTGAATCTCAAACTACAGTCTTCCTCCTTCAGTTTCCACCATCTTATTCTTCTTTCAGTCTTCACTCTCATCCTCTTCTTCAACTCCAGGGCCATCCTTCAGACCAAAATCTGATTCTGTCTAGCTACACTGTCCCCTGCCCACACTTTACAGTCCCCTCTACTTCATGAGCAGCACTAACATCTTGATGCTGGATCAGTAGATTTTTAAAAATTGGATCCGGATTGGATTATATCTGTACTATTCACCTCTTTAGCTTTATAAAGAGATATGTATCTGGCCCAATTTCCCTTTCTCCATTAGGTCATGCCAAAGCTATATCATGGCATCACTACTAGCCAGAAACTGCCAGATATGGACTGAGGGTATAATGAGTAGCTCTGTTATCTAAGTGGTTAGCAATTACAATAAATTTATATATTTATAATAAAGTCATGAAACATTTATATGAAAATAGTGTGTTAGTAGTTCACTTTTAAGGCCTACAATGGACCGACTTACGATTTTTCGATGTTACGATGCCAATAGCAATACGACAAAATATGTGTCTCAGTCTCAGTGTGTATTTCTTTCTGTTTTAACCTATTCAGGACCTCACCCCCTTTTTGCAGGTTTTTTACCTACATGACCTACCCAACAAAAAGTGGTACAGCTCCCACATACTTTAACACACAGGGGTGAGCCTGGTCTCATTGGAAAGAAGAGATTCAGATACAAGTGTCAGATTGATTCTAGGCCTTACTGGCACAAAGTTACAGAGGCTAGAATGGAAGGTTTTGATTTCCGCCTGAGTTGTTTACCTGATAAACTGATTAATCTTATTTCTCTGGAACATGTTAGGAACCAAATAACAACTGAGGGTCATAGCCACATGTCTTGGCTTTCACCAAAAAAATCAAGTCAAAAGACCCAAAAATGGTTTCAATAAAAATATTTTTCTACAGACATGTCCATCCGGTCATGTGTTTCTTGTTTACTTGTTTACTGTATAACCTTGAATTAAAAGACTGCATGCTCAGTTTAAAAGGCCTAAAACACACAGAGACTCTCTGTCTACAAGTCTGCTGTGAAAAGAGGCCTGTAACCTGACACCCTGAGCTGTGAGACTGTGAAAAGGTTGAGGATTGCGCAATAAATCCTTTGCGCAACTTTTTTGCGCAGCCTGAGGCCTCGGAGAGAGGGGATGTTGCATATAGTTGGAATCGTCTCCTTATTGGCTAAAGAGCTATAGAGCTCTTTATTTCATTTCATTGCTATTGGAAGGAGTAATTGTCAGTCAAAGGAGGGTTCCCAAAAATGATGTCATGACATCATTGGCTTCTCAGCCGTCTATCTCTGCAATACAAGCACCGATTGGCTCAAGTGAGGGCTTGTTTGATTCGTTAGGCCCTGGGCTATAAATATGACGCATCAGTGTAATTTTTGAATACCCCCAATGAGAAGTTAGAGCCGAAAAACCAGATGGTGGCGCACTACTGTTTCCAGTTTTCGGATCACAAACGGAATATTTGCGAGGCGACCAAAGCGTTTTGGATTAAAAGGCTTACAGATTCCAGTTCCTTGGACCTTTGGGGATTTCTGTGAAATATTTGTTTTGGAATATATTACCCCAGTGAAGAAAGGGAAGCGTCTAAAGGTAAGGGAAAAACTGGTCTAGCGCCACCTAGGTCACTTTACTACAAATTTTGTTTCAAATAGTATGACGGCTATGAATCATATTATGCTTTGTGTTTGGGCTTAAAAAAATCTTGAGAGTATAAGCTTTACTAGAAAAATAAGTTTAACCGTGTATTTAGAGGATTTAATGCTTAAAAGCTACAACGAAGCTTGTTTCTGGCTCATCCCCTAGTGGTCAGCGACCATAAACTGGTTTATGGTTTCAAAAAGCAATTCAAGTGATAAAAGCATGTCTTGCAAATGCCCAAGTATGTCTAGTGCTGGTTGTACAAAAAAAGAAGAGAAAAACCATCAGTTTAGAGCAGAAAATTAAAATTATAAATCAGCATGAAACCGAAAAGTCATAGTACCATCTTTAATTTACGATATTTTTGACTTACAATGGGGTCGTCATAGCATATTTCCATCGTAAGTGGTGGACTTACACCATATATACATAAACACCATTTGTATATATTGTAGAGAGATATCAAAACGATAATCCAGCAGAGTTAAAATATCAGCTGCCAAGTATAGGTACAATGATTGTATATTATCAAGGCCTGGTGGTTTGTTAAAAAAATTCTGTGAAGTTTATTAGTGATCTGTTTAAAGTAAAATCTTTGTGAACTTTGTTTTATGTAAGCAGAAAGGCTCAGCCAGAAAGTGGGAAAAAGTGTATTAACATTTAATTATTATGATTTAATAAAATTATAATAAATTACTACTACTAATAATAATAATATATTCCATTAACTAAATGACATTAAATTATTTTTAACCTAAATTGACAATTAATTAATGTAGATTCCCTGGCATTCAACAATCCATGCAAAATTAGGATTGAAAGACCTGGAGTTGGCCAACTTCTTTTTGATTAATTTCCTATTACCATTAAGAATGAGTGTTTGAATATAGACAGATTCACCATAAATTACATAAAAGGCTTCAGTTTTAACAGATCTATTATATTTCATGTAATCTAACAAAAATAATTTGCTTAGTAACATAATTTGTGGCTCAGTGTTCCCAGAAGTTTCATTCTGGTGCAGCAACAGTAAATGCACTTAATTTAGTTAATTTTATAAATTAATATACATTTATGAGTAAATAGTATAATAATCTATTGTGTAAATACATTACATTTATATTTTATTACTGACCGATAGTTGGCGCTAGAGAGTGGGAAGGACGTGACACACACTTCCAGAACAATGTAACGCTGGGGACGGCAGTACCGTGTGTGACCTCTAGGGGCGCATAGATTACACAGTCACACAGATTTGGTCTTGAAATTTGACCCCATGGGGACTTCAGAGAAAACCTCACTGGGCATGTCTAGACACTGTTTGGGAGGTGCTTGTATGGCTTTGCCGGTGGGGACCTCAATTCAGGTCCCCACGGTGACATGGGTCCCCATGAGTCAGTGTGCATTCAGGTCGAAGTCCCCACCAGGATAGGAGAACAAGAACACACACACACACACACAACACAATGAGACATTCCGTTTACTAATAAAACCCAAGATAAGGTACTCTAAGGTTCTCATTCTTATAACCCTTTTTGTAATGTGTTTCTTCTTTAAGGCTTGCCTGACTTAAAATTATTTGCTCCTTAATTTCCTGACAAGGGTGTATTTTATTCATGTGTCAGAAAACAACATTGTATTTTAAAATCCGTTATACTCTATCATCATATCTTACTGATCATGGCATGTTAATGTATACCTGTTCTAATGCCGTATGCCATTTTAAGGTCTGATGTCAGAATGTATACGAAGCTATCGTTTTCTTTTTACTTCCCTAATGAAAGTGCATCTTGTTTATGTTTCATTTTTGTTTCTTTGCCTTTATCTTTGCCTTGATTAATGATCTATGTATGTAATGTACCGCTGCCTTCATACCGTCATTACCCTTCATGTTTAGTATCCAAATGACCACAAAATTATCGGTTACTCATTTTTCAAGCACTGGTGTATTTTATTTGAGCACGAAAGGCACCATACCGTCTTAATACACCTTGGATAAAATTTTAAAGTCATCTAAAAGTTTGATAGCTAAACCACGCCCACAGACACCTGAAACAAAGGGAGTTTTTCCCTTCAAAATCCTGACCGAAGTATTGGTCATCTTCCCAAAGATGGGTGGAGTTCGCGACCTTTAAATTGTCAGAAACACCACTAATCCGTGGTCAGACTTCCAGAACAGCTTCAAGACGACTCCATCTTCCTTCAAAGAAGTTCCAGGAGGCTTCACTTCCAAGAACAACAACTACTCTGATCTTCAGGAGAACTTGGAAGAACGTCTGACCCCACCCTAACTGACTTTTCAGAGATTTCTCTGTTGCATCCGGACTCTTGTGCAGTAAGCCAATGCAAGTAACCGTTTCCTTTACCAACCAATTTAGATGCGTAATTTTAAGTAGGAATCTTTCATTGAATCTTAAGGTGAATTTAAGTTTCTGTGACGATTTCCCAGTTAGGGTGTGATTTAATTTTGAAGTCTAAGCTTGCCATTCCTTTCCTTCCTATCTCTAGTTTCTTCTTTCCAGTCTCTTCCTCCCTTTCCCCAATTTTAATTTCTTTTGCTTTTCTTTTATTTTCATTTTCGTTTTCCCTATTTCTTTTTTTTTGTTTGTGTAGTTAGTTTTATGTTGTGTTTGTCTCATTCATTAAATGTCATAATTTTGAGCCACAGGTGATTTGTCTCTGAGTATCGCTCACAAATTAAGGTACCTGCAATATCTGGTCTGAACTACATGCTCTATTAAGTTAATTTAATTTAAATTACGGTATACAGTAAAAGGAGAGCGAATCTTTCTTGGCCGGGAAGATACCGCCTTCATAGAATTAATAAAGGTACATGGCCTGTTCGCCGGACGAACAGACCAAATAAGCGTAACGTTAATTCCAGTACCGTTAATTTCAACTTAGGTTAAAATATTTGGAAGTCACTATAACACGTTATAGTTGCTTATAAATTTTTACCTTGCTTCGCGAGCCAAAATCGCTACACCTATATATACACTGTTTGTTCATTCCCCTGGTGTGAGTCGTTGTTGGTGTTTAGTGTTTTCTCTTGTTTATTCCTGTTCCCTGTCCTGTTCAGTGTTATGACCTGTTTTGCCTGCCTGTTTCTGTTTTGTTTATTAAATTAGTAGAACTGCATTTGGATCCTCACTTGCCTTTGTTTCACCATGTCACATCGTGACAGTAAGACCAGGGTGGTTATAAGGCATAAAATTGAAAACTAGGGATGCACCGATCCGATATTTTGGATTTGTTGGTGCTTGACCAATCAAAATCCGATACCTGTGGTCATGGGCGTCGGAACCATTATATGTGCGTGGAACAGGACCCACCCACTTATTAAAACCAATAATATTGGACCCACCCACTTTTACCATCTCTATTCAGCGCATGTGTCTTTTTTTATATTTCTTTTCAGAGCGCCGCCAGTCGAAACCATTCTGTTTGAAGAATGCTCTAATAAATTACCTACAACATTGACCACGCTGCTGCTTCCTGAAATTCATGGGCATCAGAGCCATTATATGTGTGTGGGACAGGACACGCCCACTTTTTATTTATTTCCGACGCCCGTGGTGGTTGATTCATAATCAGCAAACATCATAGACTATTGCTTAAACTTATAATAAAAATACACTTATATATTAAATTACATTAATGTAAATAAATTTAATCAATTCTATAGTAAATATGTTGCAGGCACCCTTTCCGTTTACCTCAGCGCGTTAAACATATTGCTCATTTGGGTGCAAGGTTTACTGTTTAATACATTTTATATTGTGTTTCAAGAGTTCTAATATAAGATTCTCTTTAAAATATTGCCTTTTCTTCAGAAAATAATTTACTTTAATAATTGCAGTATACTGTATATGGTGAGTGTGTGTGTGTGTGTGCCCTGCGATGGGTTGGTACTCCGTCCAGGGTGTATCCTGCCTTGATGCCCGATGACGCCTGATATAGGCACAGGCTCCCCGTGACCCGAGAAGTTCGGATAAGAGGTAGTAAATGAATGAATGAATGTATATGGTTTAGATCAGAGGTCACTAACAGGCGGACTGCGGTCCGGGTCCGGACCCAGTAGCTGTCCAATACGGACCCGGACCTACGGCCAAAACAAAAGGTTATGCTTTAAAACTTGACGGGGCGCTTCTATTTTTTAGGTGCAGCTTTTGCAACCTTTACGGTAAAGATAGTGGAAACACACAGACCAATTGCATGCGAGTTAAGCCATCCCACATGATACCACTCAGCCAATCACGTTCATGCATTCCTGAAGTAAACACTGTGACTCAACAGTGCAAGACAGATGAGAGAGAATTAGAGTAAAGTTACACATGGAGGAAAGATAGCAACACACGCAGAAAACAAAGGGAGAGAAACAGACAAGTGAGACAGAGAAAGGGAGAGAAACAGACAAGTGAGACAGAGAAAGGGAGAATAAAGAACAAATGCCGCTCTCCAAAAAAAGAAAAGTAGACAGCGAAAATAGAGCATTTAATCCAGAATATACAGACTCATTTCTGTTCACAGAAACCAGTGTGTCTCATATGTGGCATTTATTAAAAGTGGCAATGTGAAACGCCATTATGAGACAAAACAAAACGGTTTTGAACAAACATATCCACTTAAATCTGAAGACAACGTCCCTGAGACAGCTTTCCCAGGTCTGAGGAAAGTAGCCCTATACATCCTGACCATGTTTGGCTCTACATACAACTGCTAGGCAGCTTTCTCTACAATGAACATACTCAAAACTAAATATCGTTCCAAGCTCACTAATGAGCAGCTCCGCATGTGTATGAAAACGGCCCTGACTCCATTCAAGCCCAGGTTTCAAATCCTGGCAAGCCAAGCTAGAGCTCAGTTCTCTCACTGAGCAAAAAGTGGGATATAAAAGGGAGAGTTAAGCACTTTATTTAAACATAAACAATTTTCACATTTTATTTATCTTCTCTTATTTTGAAATGTAGCCCTACTTTTATTTATTTAATGAGAGAATATTATACATATCTACAATCATACTGTACATATGTTCAGTTCTATGTTACGTGACCATAAATATTGTCAAAAGGTTTTTGAATTCTACTGAATTTATTTGATTTGACAATCAGGTATTGATTGCTTGCAGATGTTGATACAACTACTAGGCTACTTAAATATATATCACACTAACTAGTTAGACATTATGATCTTCCAGACCTTCGCTTCAAGAAATTTTCTCTTACTAGCCCTCTTTTAATTTTAGATTGTTGTCGGAAATTTTGGAGAGCCCCCCTCCAAGTGTACATATCGCAGGGGTGAATTACAGCCAAATGAATAGTCGATAATAGATACGTCAATAATAGTCTTTCACACTTAATGCTAAAATAATTATACTTAATACTAATTAATAATACTTAATTAGTAATACTTAATTCCTATTAATATTTAATACTAATTAAATAATCACACTTTAAACTTTGTACTTAATACTATTTGAATTTGAATAATATGACTTTCCAGATCTGGATGAGAATGAGCAAAACTCTTTATTGGTGCTGATCAGCCTCTGCCAAACCCAAACAGTGCATCCTCATACCACCCCAAAGAGTTCGAACACAAAAAAGCAATCAAGCAGGAGCAAGATCGCGCCCTCCAAAGGAATCTCCTCAATATATACCCTGGCACCTCTAGGTGTGTCTATACCTTCTTACGTCAATCCACCTGACCCGTCTGGGTTTTTTCCCTGACTCTATAGAATCACCCCGTGACCCCCCTCATTTCCCCGAAAACAAGTCTGCCTTTTACCGAAAACCAAGTCTGGCTTTTTGTTTTTTCTGTTGTTTTTTTGTGTTGTTTGTTGTGTTGTTTTTTCTGTTGCAGTACTTCTGCCTTATTATTAAAAAATATGCTGCGTTGTAAAACTGTTGTTAAAAATGTGCTCCCGGTTTAATCATCCTATCGTCCACATAACGCCACTGCACAAGAGCGACCTCATCGGACAAAAAATAGAAGTGACTAATGTTGTAAACACCTGAGAATATGAAGTTTAAAAATTCTGCAGGATCTCTGATCAGAGTTGTGTTTGATTTATCCGGTCTTTGGCACATCTTGCCCCACAATGAATTCAGTGCTAGTTTAGCCACAGATCTTTTGGCAGGGTTAACGTTAATGTTATTTTCAGCCAATTTATTTCCCTCATTACACTCATAATTTTGAATGGATTCACGTTTTATGGATTCATCGACTACCCAGGATGGATACCGTGAACTTTCCTGCTCTGTCTTGAGAAACATTTTAATGTAGTCTCTAAAGAGGTTTTCGGATCTTTCAGGAAAATACCAGACTTCAAACAGTTTTAATATTTAGTAACCTTTCTCGACGGCTTTTGCTAACTCAATGGTGGCCCACGTACCCATTAGAGCTCGTGCTTTGTCTGAATGATCACAATGCTTTAGTGGTTGCTCGCAGCATGTTCTGCACAGAGGGAAAAGGAGTTTATTATTTACACAGTACAGAAGAACTGGAGACCACAGGCCTCTAGGCAGCAGAGGTGGCAAAAGTACACATCCTTTACTCAAGTAGAAGTACAGATACTCATTTTTTTAAAAGACTCCAGTAAAAGTCGAAGTAGTGACTACACTCTTTTACTCAAGTTAAAGTAAAGAAGTTTGGGCTCTGACATGTACTTAAGTAAAAAGTCGGCGATACTACTACCTGTTTAGTGTCATGCTGGTAACTGGACGTCATGTTTTTATACTCTCTCTCTCTCTCTCTCTCTCTCTCTCTCTCTCTCTCTCTATATATATATATATATATATATATATATATATATATATATATATATATATATATATATATATATATATATATATATATTGGAGTGTGCTGATGGATATTTGTGTTCATCAACCACAAGAGTGTTACGAAAGGCAGGCACTGATGTAGGTGAGGTAGGGTGGAGTGTTTTTTGGGTTGACACAATTCGCAAGGCATTCGCCAGGAATTCTTTTGACGCAGATTATTTCAAACATCTCCCTCATATATGGCCATGCGTGTTCAGGAATGTCCTCGTTGTTAGTTATTTTACATACCTGCAAACTCACAAGAGGTGAAAAAGGTGACAAGGTTCAAAATACCCCCCCCCCCCCAAGAAAAATTGAGAACAAAATTAAGCACTCTGACATGAAGATGAAGGGAAAAGACAACATTTGCTTTAAGTGAAAAAAGCACCTTTATTAATCCTATTTTTACCAAAATTTATTGGAAATAATTTTTCTCTGTACAATTTGAGTGCCTTGGAACCTGTAAGCTGCTGATGTGCGTGACAGCCTCAATCCACTCAGTGCTACTTTGTCTGCAGCCAGAGCTTGGGTCAGCTTCACCATCACTGGGGCAAAGGTAAAAGAAAGTGAATGTTCTGCAAGAGTAGCGAGAACCATAGCCTAGACAAAAAAAAGATTAAAAGATTAAAAATTAGATTTCATCATTAAAATTTTTATTACAAACCTGTAACTGTATGGTTTAATATTTGTGAAATGTTATTGTAAAGCTAGTTGTAGCCTCTATGTATTTTAAATATGTATTTGATGTAGTTGATCTCTAGATGTTTATCCCACATTGCTATCTCCTGACTATTTACTATGGCAAATTTCAAGTAGCCTATCACTTTATAATTTAGTGACCCAAAAACCTGAAAGGCTATTTAGTCAATACACACCTCTGCATTAGCAACTCTCTGAAATGTATGTACAGGTACCCAAACTTGCTCTCTCATAGCTTCAGGGCCCTTAGGAGCAACTGCACTTTGGGATGGGACCGGAAGGACACTGGCTGTAGTCATTATAATGCACACTTTTTGCCGGGGCACCTCGGTTTGGCAGTGTGCCAAGAGGGCATGAGAACCTTTGTTGCTGTAATTTTTTTTTTTTAAATCCACTGTGACAGCAGAAAGCTGTGCTGCACTCCTTTAACCTCTGTTTTGGTCTCAAACTTCAGCCAGGACCAGCCCCATCTGCACCTCAGCCCTGACTCAATCTGTGCTACATAAACAGCATCATCCTCTTTGAGCTCTCTCATTCTGCAAAAGAACTGTCCAGATATCAGCTGGAGTCATGGCTCCTTTTCGATCCTCATTAAACAATGTTAGGGCCAATTCCAACTATATCCAGCTAATTTAAATAATCTGCCAGAGTTTATGGTTAAGTTTAAAGCAGGGATGGGCAACTTGACAGTGAAGAGGGCCAGTTTGTTAATCCACATTGTTTTCGTGCTGTTCTGGTCCATGTAATGACAGATATAGACATATTTACACAATACACAATTATAGACGTAAAAAGCCCATGGCACATTATCAAATTTGTTTCTCTGAAGTTTACGATTAAAAAAGGGGGTTCACTCAGTGATTGACAGCATGATGCATTCGTGTTCCCCTCCAACAGTACAAGCATAAGTTTTAGATTTATCTGTTTCTCTTAAGGTTATTAAAAAATGAATAAATAAAAATAAGAATTATTTTAGATTTGATTTATAAATTCCCAATTAAAGTTAATGACAGATATTCATTACCATTATTATCAAAATATTACAGCAATTTACTCATATTGTTACAAAGATATGCAGTCATCACACGGGTACCAATTGTGTGGTATACACAAGACACTAGAGGCACGGTGGATTTGGTCCCTCTTCAACTCAGGTGCATATATGTGTGTCAGATGACCTCTCTGTCCTTTTACCTCGGGGCACCAGCTAAGGAATATGGGTCATACAAATGGGTCATACAATAAGAAAAATTATGTGCATTGGAGTAAGGAAATCAGATGGTTTATCTAAAGGGTTTTGAGATTTGGTTTGTGATTACCAACACAAGAAAGACACAGTTATAACACGAAAAGAAAAGATTAAGATTAAGTTAAACACTAGACATGCAATGAAAAAAATACTGCATGGCCTGCAAAATTGTATGCTGCATCTGTAGGTCAAAGGGCCTTAGACTGAAAGTAAAATGAGAATTTGGGTAAAAAAAAAAAAAAAGGTGAATCTTTTGGACCAGTTAAAAAGCCCTCTCCTGGGTGCTCGGATCGCCTTTTTTGGTCAGGCTAGATGTCTGGTAGTTGTCTTGCTTCCTTATCTGATATCACTGGACATTTGTTTGTGTTAGTCCATTGGCATCCAATCAAATTGTAGCAAAGAATTCTCAACTATAGCAGTTAAAGAGGGCCCATTTTATAAACTGGGCGCCCTGGTAACTCATCTTGTCTGCTGGTGCCCACATGCATATGTTCATATTTCAGCAAAGCATGCTGATTTGCATCTAAAAACTTCATTGACACAATGGCCAAAAATGCCATTCACCTGCTTAATCACATTATCAAGGCTTGCTTAAAAGCTATGAAAGTGTTTCCATTAACAAATATTTGTGCTGTGGTAGGTAGGCTATAATGAGTTTGTTTTAGTGCAACTATAAAAAGCAATGCATTTAGTCTTATCAAATGAAAAATGTAAAAAACATGTTTTTCAATAACATGAAAAGTTCAGGACCATGGACAGTGACAGTTCTGCAAGACTGTAAATATTGATCTGAGAATATTTATTATGATATTGAGTGAGTTTAATGTCAGATAAATACTGAGAACAGCAGAAACATAAAACATAATATTTATGTTAATTCAACACCTTGTCAACAATATTACATACCTCATTATAAGGATCACAGCTCTGTATTACACAAAATTACAAAAACATAAAAGGCAAATATATGTACACTCTTCAGTCTTATTTGTCTCAAAGACCAAATAAGCAATTTGCAATCTTCCTTGGATGACTTGATCTGTTTTTTTTCCAGACCTACTGAACTGTTTCAGGTGCCAATGAAGAAACCAATGCAAGACGCTGGGAGCATAAAGCAACAACTCTCACAATAAAGAGTTGTAGTATGTTCTTTTAATTGAGCTAAACATTTTACATTTTTCTGTAGTACAGTACAATGTTGCTGAAGTGTTGTGTGTTATTTAATGTAAAATGAATATTATACAATGTTTACTGGGTAAGTCAGTGTCTTCCTTCAAAAGACATTTACATAACTGCAAGAAACCCAAAGAAAACAATGATTGTAGAAGTTAAATATCTAGAGCAGAGGTATTCAACTAAAATTGAAAGAGGTCCAGTAAGAGAAAATTTCTTGAAGCAAAGGTCTGGAAGATCATAATGTCTAACTAGTTAGTGTGATATATATTTAAGTAGCCTAGTAGTTGTATCAACATCTGCAGGCAATCAATACCTGACTGTCAAATCAAATAAATTCAGTACAATTCTAAAACCTTTTGACAATATTTATGGTCACGTAACATAGAACTGAACATATGTATGATTGTAGATATGTATAACATTCTCTCATTAAATAAATAAAAGTAGGGCTACATTTCAAAATAAGAGAAAATATAAAATATAAAATAACTCTCCCTTTTATATCCCACTTTTTGCTCAGTGAGAGAACTGAGCTCTAGCTTGGCTTGCCAGGATTTGAAACCTGGGCTTGAATGGAGTCAGGGCCGTTCTCATACACATGCAGAGCTGCTCATTAGTGAGCTTGGAACGATATTTAGTTTTGAGTATGTTCATTGTAGAGAAAGCTGCCTCACAGTTGTATGTAGAGCCAAACATGGTCAGGATGTATAGGGCTACTTTCCTCAGAACTGGGAAAGCTGTCTCAGAGACGTTGTCTTCAGATTTAAGTGGATATGTTTGTTCAAAACCGTTTTGTTTTGTCTCATAATGGCTTTTCACATTGCCACTTTTAATAAGTGCCACATATGAGACACACTGGTTTAGTGTGAAATGGGAAGTGTGAACAGAAATGAGTCTGTATATTCTGGATTAAATGCTCTATTTTCACTGTCTACTTTTCTTTTTTTTTTTGGAGAGCGGCATTTGTTCTTTATTCTCCCTTTCTCTGTCACACTCGTCTGTTTTTCTCCCTTTGTTTTCTACGTGTATAACTATCTTTATTTCCTGTGTAACTTTACTCTAATTCTCTCTCATCTGTCTTGCACTGTTGAGTCGCAGTGTTGACTTGATTGGCTGAGTGGTATCATGTGGGATGGCTTAACTCGCATGCAATTGGTCTGTGTGTTTCCACTACCTTTACCATAAAGGTTGCAAAAGCTGCGCCTGAAAAATAGAAGGGCCCTGTCAAGTTTTAAAGCATAACTTTTTGTTTTGGCCGTAGGTCCGGGTCCGTATTGGACAGCTTCTGGGTCCGGACCCGGACTGCAGTCCGCCTGTTAGTGACCACTGATCTAGAGTAAATAATAGCACATTAAAGACTTGTAGTATGTTCTTTCTGGTCAAACAAATATTTTACAACTTGCACTGCAGCACTGGGTCCTTCCTTTCAAAAGTTAATGAACTGGATGATGCATCATTGAAGAAACCCATAAAACACAGTGATGGTACAAACTGAATATATATGTAAAGCGCAAATTATTTATAAACCATCTTGAAGAATGTTTTTGAAAGTGTTCACTCAAAATAAACATCCTGTTTGCTGTCATGATTTCTGAGTACTTGTCTATAATCTGACAGAATTAGTACCATTGACAGTGATATTTTTGCAGGACTATAAACAATGAATACACATAAATTGTGATATTATGAGAGTTTAATATTAAATGAAGATGTCACACAACAGGGACACGTAAAAGTTTAGCCTTTCTTTTCATTGACCACATGTAGAATGCTGTTACACTGTCAAGTCTTTATCACACTTAAAACCAGAGAAACAGAGGTAAATAAAACAGCAAGACATGCGCTGCAGTGTGTTCTGTAGGGTCCAAACAAGATGTTCCAACTTGATTTGGAGCAGTCGACCCATGCTTTCCAAACCTACTGAAATATATCCTATATCATAGTCACATATCACAGTTCTTGTTCATTTTGAAGCAAATAAATAAATAAACAAACTAAATAAACAAACAAACAAAAAACCAACCAACCAACCAAACAAACATTTAATTATGTTCAGGAGATTCCAGGAGATATTCCACTTGTCTGGATTGTTACCAAATAACAATTCATGTACGGTCATTCTTTTTTTCATTTCCTAAACATGATTTCAAACACAGTTATTATAATCCAATTTTTATTGTTGTTATAGAAAAACCTATATGCATTAGAAGACATAATGTGAGTGATATTTGCTGATACATCTGTAGTATCATCTGTAGGCTAAAATGTAGCTGTCTGTTTGCACACAATGAAAAAAAATGACAACTTTTTAGACGGTCCCTATCTTGTTATAGCCACTACGTTGGATACTGAGTGGATGTTCACCAGTAAGTATGCAACTAATGCTCGATTGTGAAAAATGTAGTAGATTGAGAATCCTGTCGCTGAATAGAATTAACCAAAAATTACTTTATTGCACATTAAATTAGAAAGTTATTGAAACCGGAAGTCCGAATGTGTAAATATAAAACCAACTTTACTTTTTTCACTGCACACTACACACTGCACACTACACACTGCACACTACACACTGCACACTACACACTGCACACTACACAATGGAGATATGGAGTGTGAAATAAGGACAACTGCATGGAGAATTAATCAGTTCTACATAAAACACAACTCAATATAAACGAACACATAAACTGATAATTCTCAGCGTGTTTAAAACGTGCACCTTCCCCACATCATGTCTGGTTACCTCTGCTGTGGGCTGGCCCTATTCCACATGATAAAAACCTTTTGTCATACAGATGGCACTGTTCCCATTTATGCATCATGTAATATTTTTACCCTCCATTACACGTGACATACGGCTAAGTAGCGACCTATACTCAGAAATCGTTCTCTGCATTTAACCCATCCAAAGTGCACAACCACACACCACACACACACACACACACACACACACACACACACACACACACACACACACACACACACACACACACACACACACACACCGTGAACACACGCACGATCTGTCATATGGGTCATTCTACGAAACGGGTGCCATTTCCACTTTGCAGTTGTCCACATTTTCATTAAGAACAAACTTTTTTTTTACTTACAACTTTAAATATTATGTTAATCCTCCAAAAAACATATTTTCCCACCTCAGGCACAAAATCCTTAATAATATTATCAATTTTATTCTGGCAAGGGAGTCTTTTTTTTACCACCCTGTCACAGACAACATGTATGCCATAAGAGTAGTAAAACAAGAAATATATTTTTAAAATCTAATGTTTTCCTAATAGTAAAATTTCCCTTTTTTGGAAACCATCAATAGAAAGTCTGTAATTTAATTTAAATAATTATTCTTAGTTTTTTAATCTTGAAATATGAATTTGACATTTCAATGGCCTCATTGTTTGTACTTAAAAAACAAATACACTTAAAAAATACAAATAAAGTTACATTTATTTGATTAGTCCACACGACAAGAACATCATTCAACATTAATTTATGTAAAATTTATTTTCTTTTACATACATTTTTAACAAAATGGCCCCGTGACGGGGTGGTAACTGATGCCACGGAGTGGTTCACTGTGACAGGCTTGAATGGACAAAGTGTGTATCTCTATGGTATGCTTCTTATAAACTTTATAAAACGGGGAGGGGAAACATTAACATTGGAAATTTAATGGAAAACTTTGGTCATGCTCTGAAAAACTAAAAAAAGAGCATCATTACAGTGACTGGGAGAGTCGCATCCACATCCCTTTGGATTTCCATGTGGCGGGATGTCACAGGCCGTGGTGCTTGAGTGATTTCGAGCACATCATCGAAGAGATACCACATCAAGTCATCTTTTGGAGGCCAGAAGAACCTGTTGACACCTACACGGTGCATACACTTTACCAGGGCATGCGTTTCATCTGTCTCCATGATGATCCCAGGATAAAGGTCATTGTCATATTTAAGCATGCACCACTTCCAATGAGATCTCCACTTTCCCAAGCAATTGCTTCTGTTGGCACCTTTTGGGCTGTCATGTTAAAAGTAAAATGATTTGTTGTGAAGCATTGACATCTCAGCTGCTTTTGCGTGGAGCACATACAACTTATTTCCCGGTAAAGGATTTCTCCTGGAGTGGATGTGACCACTTGGTAGGTTTTCATTCTGGATGGCACTGGTGGAATCTTGCCTTTCATCTTTTCCATTGCCTGCTCAACAGCTTCAGATGATACATAAAACAACTTAACAGTTGTAGATATTTCAGTTAGGGCCTTATATAGCTCATGGGCATCGGGTATGTCGCAGCCGTTGGTCACCAGCTTGTCCGCTGTTCTTTTCAAGGTTCCCCCAAAACTGTCAGGGGACCCCTTGCCATGGCTTGCCTCAAAAAAGTTCCTTGTTCCACACTTTAGACCTCGTCTTGCTTTCTCTTTTATCTTCTTGTTCTGCTTCCTCCACTTTTTATGCAGCTGATGCTTGCCTCTTTCACATAGATCACTAATGTTCTTCTTTTTTCCTTGCTCTATGTCCCGTCTCCATCTCTGACACTCACTCTTTAGATATTTTTGCTTCCTCTCAGGATCAGCATCCCGACGTGCACGGCATCGCCGTTGTCTCTCAGCAGCACTTAATGGAGCCATTATGGAGACAGATCTATCTGCAAAGTTATCAAATGTAACATTCTTCATTAAACACAGATAGTGAGTGGGTGAGTGAGTGAGTGAGTGAGTGAGTGAGTGAGTGGGTGAGTGAATGAGTGGGTGAGTGGGTGAGTGAGTGGGTGAGTGGTTGAGTGAGTGAGTGAGTGAGTGAGTGAGTGAGTGAGTGAGTGAGTGAGTGAGTGAGTGAGTGAGTGAATGAGTGGGTGAGTGAGTGGGTGAGTGGTTGAGTGAGTGAGTGAGTGAGTGAGTGAGTGACATAGTGAGTGAGAGAGTGAGTGAAAAAGAGAGTGATTGAGTGACATAGTGATTGTGTGACATAGTGATTGAGTGATTGTGTGACATAGTGATTGAGTGACATAGTGATTGTGTGACATAGTGATTGAGTGATTGTGTGACATAGTGATTGTGTGACATAGTGGTTGTGTGACATAGTGAGTGAATGAATAAACAAAACAGGGTTAACAGATACAAAATATTAACCTATATCAGAATCCTTGATTTCACACATCTTCACATTCAAATGGGAAGCTGAACCACCCCGTCACATTCCTTACCACCCCGTCACAATAAAAACATGTGACAGGGTGGTATGTGACGGGGTGGTATGTGACGGGGTGGTAAATATCATCCCAAAATGGCCGCATGTCTCCCATGCGGTCAGGTTCCTCACCTAGCATACATGCATTCTATCTGAAATATAATTTTATTTGCATTAATAATGTTAAAAAATATATAAAAATGAGTTTTCCCTCTCTATCTTATTCTTTAAGAATAGTGTCTTTATTATATATCATGTTAACAAGAACACTTCAATGAATAACTTTAAGCTTTGTAAGCACATTTTGGGACATTTTTGTGCCTTATGCAGCTCATCAAATGCTGCGGACCAAAATGGCACCCGTTTCGTATTTAATACTCCTACTGTCTATATTGTCTCACATCGTCTGTCTTGTCTTGTGTAATCCAAGCTAAATGTATGTTATTTATATCTGTACTTTTCAGAGTCACAAACAGCTGGAACCAAATTCCTTGTGTGTGTCATCATCAGGTCGCTAAACCTGGTTCTGATTCGGTAGACGCGCGCGCTATCGTTCTAATTCTCGAACTCGCACACCCCCGTTTTATCGTGCACAGTGGTACAGTCCAGTGCTACAGGCGCTTATTGCTCAGGTACAAAGTGTGATTGAGGGGAGCGGCGTTAAGATGGCGTTTGGAAAAACTGCCCGTTATCTCATGATTATTACTAATCAACCGGACACTTATTTTACACTGCTGATTCTCTTCGGCATCGCATGCGGTAGGTGTCTTTATTTTAAAAGTTACTATGTTACAGTATGTGTTTGTAGCCATGTGTTACTCCGAGGATATAAACTACATAGTTAATAGTTAATAGTAGAGCATCTTCCATACTATAAATGAGTTATGTTACTATAGAAATTGTAACATATTAGAAGATATGATATAACATTGTAAAGTCATTATATAACAATGACGAACGCTGAAACATTTTTTGTTTCTGATCACAAGCTAAAGAGGCTATGAAGGAAAAACCAGGTTAAAGATTTATAAATGTTTTTTTTAAAAGACATTATTGTTATACAAACAACCAAATTCCTTGTGTGTCAACACACTTGGCCAATAAACCTGATTCTGATTTTTGCTGTAATGCTGATTAGGAAAAATGCACAAAAAGTGTGAAACAAATTCATAACCTAGGTTATAACCCAGTGTAAGAAATAAAAAATGTGTAAAAATAAGACGCTGATGGTGAAGATCTTAATGAAGAACAAGAAGTTTATTTCAGTATAGTAGTGACAAAATACATGTACTTTGGTTCATCAGAGTCAGTAAGAACCCAGAGCAAATCCTGCTCAAGCATTTTATATTGTTTTTCCTTTTTGTAGTTTAAATGAGGTTCCGCTTTGAAAATGTATTGAGCGTAAGAACTGAGTGTCTCCCAAATGGCTGGGCTACACCTTGTTGTCTAGCCGGATGTCTTTAAATGTTAATCAAGGTCACGTACACCTTGTCTTGATATTGTTACAGTTGTTATCAACCAAATGGTCACTTTACATGGTAACTGCAGTCATGTAGACCCTTTGTTCGTATTGATCCTTGATGTCCTGCTGCCGCTCCCATACTAACGATTGAATCAAGTTTATATGTTTAGAGTCCTAAACATATTACCTTATAAACATATTACCTTATAAGCCTTTTTAGGAATGAACTCTTTTAGATGTGTATCTTGGAATGGAATTTGGGTGCAGTTATCTGTAATTTCTTATACCAGCTAGAATTGGAACTGCCAGCATTATATTAGATTTATATAACAACCCAACTAGCCTTTATTTATTTCTTTGAGATGGAACAAGTTTAACAGTATTAGCCAAGGCTGAAATATTAAAAAGCCTGTCTTGCTAAAATTGGCAGGGTAGCTAACAATAACTATTTAACATCATGTTTGCTTGTGTTTTATGGAAGATTTATGGATTTACTTGCTGGTATAATTACAGTAGAACCATGTTTTACAGCCATGATACAGCCATGTTCACTATGCAGTCTATTATCATTGCAGTTAAAAGTTAAGCTGTTTAAATCTTTGTTCATGCAACTGTACCAATATAATCATCTCCCTCCTCTGTACATGTCCAAACCATCTCAATCTAGTCTCTCTACAACTTTGCACATCACCCTTGTTCTTAAAGATCGACACTACAACACTTCTCCTTCATTCTTCAGGCATCTTCTCACTCTCAAAAATCCTGTTGAACAATCTAGATAGAAACTCCACTGCTCTCTCCTAGATACTTCCACACCTCCACAGGTATGTCACCTGGACCAACAGACTTTCACTCTTGATTCTCCTCAGATCCTTCCTCACCTCATCCTTTATAATCTTTGCTATTTCCTGCTCTACTCTTCCCCCTCATTCATCAGCTCTTCAAAATACCCCTTCCATCTTTTCTGCACACTCTCCTCACCTGTTAGCACCTTCTCATCTCTATGTTTAATCACCCTTATCTGTTGCACATCCTTTCCTTCTCTATCTCTCACTAATCTTTCTCACCTTCCCTTGTGTGTAACCTGGCATATCTGTTTGGCCTTCGTCGCATCCCTCTTCACTCTCTCTGACCACCACTTTGCAGTCATTAATCTCTCTCAGATTGCCTCGTTTATATAGAATGTAGTCTACCTGCGTACTCCTACCTACACTCTTATATATAACTCTATGTTCCTCTCTCTTCTGGAAATAAGTGTTAACTACATCCATTTCCATATGCTTAGCTAAGTCCACCACCATCTGTCTCTCTGGGTTCCTTTCCTTAACACCAAACCTGTCCATCACCTCCTCATTATTTCTGTTCCCCTCACCAACATGTCTGTAGAAGTCTGCGCCAATCACTACTCTCTCCCATCTGGTAATAACTCTCCATCACCTCATCTTTCTCTTCTCTTCTAACTCACAGCCTACTTGTGGATCATAACCACTGACCGCATTCAATATCATCCCTTTAATTTCTAACTACAAACTGATGACCCTGTCTGACACTCATCTTTTAGAATCACTCCTACCCCATTTCTTTTCCTATCCACACCATAATAAATCAGTTTGTTTCCCCGTCCAATAATTCAATTCAAGTTTATTTGTAAGGCGCTTTTTACAAGTGACATTGTCTCAAAGCAGCTTTACAGAACATAAACATAGAACAAAAGGTTAATATAAAGAATGATATAAAGATTAATATAATACAAAATTCAAGATTAATATTAGATATATTTAAATGTCTTTGTATTTATCCTAAATGAGCAAGTCTGTGGTGACTCAGGTGACTGTGGGGAGGAAAAACCCCCTTAGATGGTAAAGGAAGGAACCTTGAGAGGAACCAGACTCAAAGGGGAACCTCATCCTCATCTGGGTGACACTGGAGGTGTGATTATATATATACAGTCTGATAAATGTTTTATTGATGCAAAAGACCACATGGAGTTCACATCTCCTCTTTAGTATCGCAGAGTCTAACTGGAGCTGGTAGATCTCTAGATGCCTCAGGATCCTCACAGAGTCTGCCTCATCTCAGCGGAGTTCCAAAATCTTCATGACAAGGAAGCAATTGGAGCTGGTACAATTTCTGGATGCCTTGGGACGGGTAGAAAGAGAATAGCAGTGGAGAGGGATTAATGTAGCTGCTTTTCCTAATATTGGCAAGCATACTACGTACGTTGCTCCCCTTCCACCTGGTCTCCTGTACACACAGTATATCTGCCTTCCTTCTCTCCATCATGTCCACCAGCTCTTTCTGGTGTGTACCTTTCCCTGTCATTGTACTAACAATAAGGGTGTCTATTGTCAGACCTATACACTTGCCTTTCCTCTTCTCTCTCTGTCTACGAACCCTTCTCCCCATCTTCTTCCTCGACCAACAGTGGCCCAATTTTTGCCAGCACCCTATAGATCATCAGCACCGGTGGCGGTCGTTGTTAACCTGGGCTTTGAACAATCCCATTTTGGAATTCCCATTTGCGATTTGCATGTTTATATTTGGAACCCCTTCCTGACACTACCCTCATTTTTTTCCAGGTTTGGGACCGGCACAGAAGTCACTGGCTTACAACCACTGTGGCTAAATTAGCCACATATAATCAAATGATTATAAATAATAGGTGAATAATATCTAATCATTGGTTAATGCCTCTGCCTTAGGTGTGTCTGGATTTCAGGTGCTGGTGCCCCCCAAGATAAATGGTGAGCTGGGGATGAGTGCGGTTCTGAGCTGCAGGATTCAACTGGACGTCGGCCAGAGTCTGACGCAGTCCTCATGGGAGAGGCGCCTGCCGTCTGGCTGGGTCACCGTGGCCGTCTACAACCCCAATTTAGGCATCTCAATCCAGCCTGAGTATGAACACCGTATGGTCTACCGCAAGCCTTCCATCCATGATTCCACCATCATTCTGAATGATTTAAGATTCTCAGATGTTGGCGACTATAAGTGCAAGGCGACAACTTTTCCTTTGGGCATCGAAAGAGCCTTCACCACCCTCAGCGTTCTCTGTGAGTTTTAAAGTTTTTTTTTTTTTCTTTTTCTTTAAAGTTCTTCTGACTGGTGTAATAGCATTGTGGACATTTTTACAGCTGTTATCTGTTTAGAAACTGAAATGATTTGTATACATCAAACACGTAGCTGTCTATCGTTGAGATTCACACAGCAATTGTGAATTCTGAGAGTTTAGATGTTTTATAAGCAAGCTTTAATTTTAAACTTTTTACATCTGATGTCATCATATTTAGGACTATTTGATGTGACACAGTGTAAATATTTTGGCATTGGTCTAATTCAATTGAATTCGATTTTATTTGTAAAGGGCTTTTAACAATGGACATCGTCTCAAAGCAGCTTTACAGAACATAAACATAGAACAAAAATGTAACATTATACAAAGATTAATATAACACAAAAATGTAAGTTTAATATTAGACTTATATTTAAATGTGATTGTATATATCCACAATCAGCAAGCCTGAGACACCTGAGAACTGCAGTATTAAATGAAAGTATTATTGAAACCTAACAAATTAGTCACCAAAGAAAATAGTTTACTGTACATAGCCCTGCATCAATATTCAAAAAGTTCTACTGATGCCTACAAAAATAATTTATGTATTTATATTGTATTCTTTTGGTGTTTTTCACAGCTAATTGGTTAAATTTGGCTTTTAACAATAATTAGACAATTATCTATAATCTCTAGAAACAGGCGACGATTTTTCATTTTAATTTTTTTTATTTACTTGAGACCTAAAACTCGAACTGCTGCAGTAGATACAGAACGTAGCTTAATGTAATAAAGTTAACATTCACTGCATTAGATAAGATTAGACAAGTTCATGTGATAAATATCTGGATGTATTTGGAATTAACATTCTATTTTTCTTTGTCTAAACCTCCTCCGTTCCACCCTCCTTCCCCTCCTCCCTCCTTCTTTTATTAGCTCCTGTTTCCATCACCATTAAGCCTCCTACCACCCCTGTGCTCCATCTTAATCCCAAGATCTCTACCACTGCAGTGCCTGGCAATAAGCAGCGACTCCTGTTCACCTTCCCGGCCCAGGAGCCACTGAACGAATACACCCTGTGCATCATTGTGGGTGGGCTTGTAAGTGGAGCTCTTTTCCTGTTGCTGCTGGTTCTTGGTGTGGTTTGCTACAAGCGGTGGCAACATACTTTCCGTGGAGAATACAACACCAAGCAGAACCTTGCACCTTCAGACATGCAGGAAGCACAGTCACCTCCACCACACAAGCTTCACATCCACACCAATGCTGCAGACAGGGCCAGTCCTGACACCAAGCTTGAACCCTGCCAGGACATCAATGGTGCCATCCAGGAAGGTAGTAGAGCTTGGCAGCTGAACCACCAACTAGACCACCAGAGCTTCCTCTGCACCCTAAACAAGCACAGGAGCTCGATGGAGCCTGAGTTCTGCACATGCCCTCATGTTATGGAAAACGGCTCTCCCTTACTGCGAGAGGACTGCAATTACACTGACTTTGTGTTGCACACAGATGGCTCCATTATATCCCGTTGGGAATTGCACGTCTAACTAGGGTGGTACTGCAGAAACTGACGGCTTAAAGCAGCAAAACCCTTCTGCAGAAGACGTCAAACTTGCAACAGTATATGATGGTATAAATATATATTTACTGAAGGACAAAAATACTGAAATGCACTTTTTCATCTTTATAATCTGTGTATCATTCATTTTGTTTTTGAAAAGTGAAAGCCTTTTGCAATAAAAAAATCATTAAATAGTTCATTTGTATTTAACGAGCTATTATATTTTATATTATTTACCATAAAATAATGTAAAAAAGCTTTTTTCCGAGATTCCTGACATAAACACACTGTGTCCTATCATGTTTCATGGAAACAAGGTGAAACAGCCCATTTCAAGCTTGTCAGATGTGTGCTTATGTAAGGTTTCAGGAAAAAGCATTAAAGAAAGGTGCTAGAGCGCTGAGACTGCGGCAAACGGCGTTTCAGCTCCTGAGAAACACTTTTGTACATGCATGCAGGGATTCACTCAAAACACATGCTGATACCTAAGATTGCATGAAAATGATCATACCACACACAATCAGATTTTCAAGTGTAAATCATATTCTTATCAACATATTGGCCTTTAACATGAGCTATTATATTTTATATTATTTACCATAAAATAATGTAAAAAAGATTTTTTTCGAGGTTTCTGACATAAACACACTGTGTCCTATCATGTTTCATTGAAACAAGGTGAAACAGCCCTTTTCAAGCTTGTCAGACAAGGGCGTCGATTTGGGTAGGGATGGTAGGGACATGTTCCTACCAAAATCCAGGGAACACTCAATTGTCCCTAGCAATAATTCGACCAAGCCTATATATATTTATACATAACCACTGATATCTGTCTGTGTCTTGTGCTTTTTTTACTTATTTAACATTTATCCAGGAATCATTAAATAAGATGAAAATATTTTACAACGGCTGCTCTAAACAAGTTGGAAATCCTTATAAATAATTTACAAAAACTACAGTCCAGGTTTTCTTGTCTTTAAATCTCTGTTTTTGTAATTTTCTGTGATACAGAGCTGTGACCCTTATAATGAGGTATGCAACTGTCACGGTTGAAGCGCCTGACTCGCCTCCCGAGCACCAACACAGAGAACTGTCTCCGGAGTATTAGTCATTTTCGGACTGTGTTTCCCATAATCCTCTTACTGGAACTGATTGCACCACCACCTGCTTCCAATCACCCACTTCCTATAGAGCCTGAACTTGAACTTGACGCCAGTGCGAAGTCTCGATCAGCCATTGCGATTATTCTGAGCGTTTACCTGTTTGTCTCTAGTTCCATTTTTTGCTACTCTGTTTCTGTCTTTGGTTTATTGATTTGCCTGCCCTGACCTTCTGCCTGTAATCCTGACTACGATTTCTGCCTCCGCCACATTATTGTGTTTGCCATCTTTGACCTTTGCCTGTTGCTTACAAGATTGTTCAATAAAAGCTGCAAATGGATCATCAGCCTTATGACGCATCATTACAGCAATATTGTTGACAAGGTATTGAATTAACATAAATATTATGTTTTATGTTCCTGCTGTTTTCAGTATTTATCTGACATTAAACTCACTCAATATCATAATAAATATTCACTGATCAATATTTACAGTCTTGCAGAACTGTCACTGTTCATGGTTCTGAATTTTTCATGTTATTGAAAAACATGTTTTTTTACATTTTCCATTTGATAAGCTTGTCGCTACTCGATTAGTAAAGCAACACGATCGGTTCCGTGCATGTGCTAAATGGCGTCACTTCCTGTCTAAAGTACGTAGAAACGATTTATGGCAGTTTCGGATATTAACGTTTTCCTTACCATTGTCATAGCACTTCTTATTATTTGCAACTATTATTTGTCTGCCTTTCAACAATTAATAATATTGCTCGTTTAATGTCTGTTTTGTGTGCATTTGCTTACTCTAACTTGTTTTTATGGTATTGATGTCCTAAGCAATCACTAAAATAATATATAACATTTTTAAGGTTAATATGTGACACAAACTAAAACGTATGAGAAAATGTAGTAAAAATAAAACTATAGTTTACAGATGTGTGTGTGTGTGTGTTTACATTTAATATTTTCTAAACATACAGTATGTTCTGCTTAACTGTTCTTCGTATTGCAGCATATTTTTACAAGTGTCTGAATTGAAGAAAAATGGATTACAAAAACACTGATTTATTCAACTGAATTATTCATAAATTAATTTGTTCCCTCCCTCTCCCTCACTTCCTCCCTCCCTCCCTCACTCATGGAACATGGCATTGACCTTCAAGCCTTTTTCATCAATGCAGTAGGAGAAAAATGTTTCCATGTCCTCTTGACATTGAAAAATAAACAAAGTCATCCTCAGGGAATTCATCACACATGACCCTTTTGAGGGCATTTTGTTGGTCATCATTGCTCATTTGCAGAAAAGCAAGCTCTGTGACTGCATACCCAGTTCTACGCTGTATACAGGTCTGTCAGAATGGTTGGCTGCTGCACCTTGTGAAGACGCAAGTTGTAAATCAAATATACAAAGTTATAATGGCACAATAGTGGCACACATTGACAACTAAAGTTTTTACCTTATTAATGTCCATTTTAACCACAACTCTTCTGCTGGGCAACAGTTTGGTGGTGGTGGATTTTGAAACACCCTGAAGACAGGCTCAAGTGTTCCCTTAAGGAGTTGGGATGATTCTTCGGTCCAGTATGCAAACCTCTCTCCATGCCACTTAACTTTTTAATAAAGAAAAACATTCTGGATATTCCTATCATTTACATGGCTCCCTTATACATATATATATATATATATATATATATATATATATATATATACACACACACACACACACACACACACACACACACATATATATATATATATATAAATACATACAGTATATATATATATATATATATATATATATATATATATATACAGTACATATATACACACACACACACACACACACACACACACACACACACACACACACACATATATATATATATATATATATATATATATATATATATATATATATATATATACACTGTATGTATTTGCCATCACACTGTAATATACACACGTGAACAAATAACGTTACACAATATAACCTTTACAACACACATTTTCGGTCTTAGCTTCCGCTCTCTCTTTTAGCAAGTAACAAGTAGTATGTGGTGGCGATGACCGTTTTTTTTAGAGGTACTACCCGGAGTTGTTTACCTTTAGACAACTCCTGCTCTATGTCTTCTTTATTCTCTGAAAAATTATAGAAACAAAATAAGAAACAAAACTATATATCACTCATTTGTTTATATTATGCGGTGAACGAGTTATGATAAAACAGCTACTGCTTAAGTTACATACCTTTAAGCATTAGTATTTGTGCCCTGAAGAAGTCTTGCTTCCATCATACCCAATAAACCTGAGTTTGGTCAAACATGTCGTAGTTAAAGTCCTAAATTTAGCTAGTTAAAACAACTGCCGTGCCGTATGCTAACATGCTGATTCCCAGTGATCGGCAGATTCATCGTATAGAAGTGGAAACTTTTTATTTACCCCAAAACAAAATACTAATTACGGTGGCAAAAACATGACGATCTGGAACACATGCACTTATACTAATTTCGATAAACACTGTAAGGTATATAATGTAGTCAAAAACATTGTGAGATTTATTTTTGGAAAGTGCAGGAACTACATTTACCTTCGTGCACATAGTTGCTTTAAAGGAGTAGTAGTAGTAGTAGTAGCTTTTATTGTCACTGGTCACAGGTACCGTGAAATTAGCCATCAACCTGTCCATATATACAATACATACAATATGACAAGGGAAGGCAGGACAGGAAGATAGGGAATTGAAAAGAAATACAGCATAACATAAGGGAGGAGAAAAAAAAACCAACCCCCAGACTATGCTCCGGTGGGGAGTACAGTGTGAGAACAGGAAAAACACCTCAGCAACACAAGCACATAAACAGTACGCCATAAACACACAACTTGTAACAGGGGAGGTGAGTGGGGGGTGGAGGTAATCCAGCACAGGCAAGCAGCCATCAGGTCCTGTAGCCTTTATCTTTGGCGCTGGTCACAGACCCGCTTGTTCGACTGGCGGTACAAAGCGGCGAAGGTGTGGGATGGGGGGTGGGGGGTAGTGCATATCTTTATATATGTGCGTGTGGAGTGTATGTATAAGTGTGTAGGCCTGGAGAGTCGTTGCTCCTGGCATCAAACCTTGGTGCCTCAGTCCGCAAGATTGTCATAGCGATACACAGCAAGTTACCATGGAGACCGCCTTGATCAGGTCCCAGACAGAGTCAACAATCAGCAGGTGTCTGTGGAAATGGGGGAAGGAACGCAAGAGGGTCTCACTGCAGTGCTCTTCCAGGGGAATTGTTGTTCCAGCAGTGGCCTTGGCGCGAGGCCAGCGCTGGTTGAGGGGAGCCGAAAGCAGATAAGATTGGGATTGTTTGGTCTTGGGGCGAGTAGACGAATTTCAATTTACACGACTACTCGCTTAGTCCATTCTGGTCTCCAAATCGATCCATTTTTCTTCTTTCCAAAGTTCTCTGTGATGTTAACAGTATCCAAAGCAGTGAGCCTCACCGTGATGTTCTCCATATTGTGGTTATTAGTCCCAGCCTCAGTGCTGACCACTCACTCACTGCATCAATCATGACGGGCAACCTTGGGAGGTTTTGGACAGCTGTCACTGTTTTCTGATTTCCTCGATAAACCAGGGCAAAGCCTAATCCAATCAGCAGAACTCCTGTTATCATGATTCCGAATAGGTAGATATCTTTAATGTCCTCCACGGAAAGAGCCGCCAGACACACGACCTGCCACCTCTCACACCGTATAGCCAGCTACGAACGTTCCGGCAGGGCAGTCAGGTTCCCCCGAACCCAAGCTTCTCATCAAGAAGATGGAGTCAATTTCGTTGAGAGACCAGTTTATCAAATCCATGATGTTTTTTAGTTTGGAGAGCAGTGCGGAGAGAGTCTCTCAAAGTATAAGACAATAGACGAAACAAGAGGAGCAAAGCAGGGAAAGTAAAGGGGGGGGGGGGGGAGAAAATGCGACCACCTTCGTTGAGAGCCAAAAGAGGTTGATCATTCTGTATGATTTATATGCTGCTTCCCTCATGGAGCCCGGGAAGTTAACATTTGTTGGTATTACTATATTTAATTTGTGGAGACACTTTAATCC
This sequence comes from Tachysurus fulvidraco, assembly GCF_022655615.1. Taxonomy (NCBI): domain Eukaryota; kingdom Metazoa; phylum Chordata; class Actinopteri; order Siluriformes; family Bagridae; genus Tachysurus; species Tachysurus fulvidraco. Next base: position 20,982,650 of record NC_062535.1, read on the forward strand.
CTAACGAACGATTTTTAAATGTTTTTATTCTTTGTTATTCAAAGCTGTTTGAGCTTCTCAGGTCTTACGGTCTTTACTCAAAATGGGAGCAAAAGAAATACAGTGGTACCTCGAGATACGAGTTTAATTCGTAAGTCAATCGGCTCGTATCTCAAACGAATTTCTCCCATTTAAAATAACAATTCGATTTAATGAAAAATGAAAAACCTATGAAAAATCCCCAAACCATTGTAAATTATGAATAAAGATATGTTTTAAATAACAAATAAACATGTATAATTAACAAATACATAACAAAATATGAAATAAAGAAATAAACGAGTTATTTAGCATAATAGTCTTACCTTGGAGACAGACGAGTGCGGCTAACGAAGGTGAACGGCGAGGAGGAGGGAGGGAGGGAGGAAGGGATGCAGGCACTCTAGACACGTACGTAAACGGCGCTTTTTTAGAACTTAAAAATATTTTCGTAACTTTAAAACTAAAACTACACTTTCCTTATTTCAAATGAAAGAAAGAACTTATAAAAATACACTTAACTTTAAACTTAAACTAAGCTTAACATTTCCTCGTGGATATTTGTCCTTAATTGGGAAAGAATTGTGGTTCCTTTTGCTGGTGTAGCACTCTTGATGTCATCCTTCTGCTTCAATATCGTACAAATTGTCGATGTACTACGGTCATAGATCTTGGCGAGTTCAATCACTCGTATGCCACGCTCATGTTTTTCTATTATTTCTTGCTTTAGTTCTATCGACATCATCCTCTTCTTCCTGTCACCATTGTCCTTAGCACTCACTTTCTTCGGCCCCATGATAACACACAAAAAAGTTCAGTAATCACACAAAAAACAAGCAAAAAAAGAGTACAGGGCACAAGATTCAAGCGGGATACACTTTGATTCAAGCGGGTAACACGTGCGAGTGAGCTAGAGATGCTCTCGGATGATGCTTGACCCTGCGCACCAACTAGCGGGACGCTCCGGAAACACGGCTCGTATCTCGGATTTGGGCTCGTATCTTGAACGAAAATATGGCCCGAGCTCCGGCTCGTATCTCGAAAAACTCGTATGTTAGGCTGCTCGTATCTCGAGGTACCACTGTAACACACTTATAATTAAATATATTCCAATATATTGTGTTTTAATCTTATATTAGTGTGTTACATAGAAACATAGACAAGCAAAAATAAAGGTTGTTCCCATAAAGCTCATTCCAGAAAGATCATACTGGTGAACCAGTAAAAACCAGCCTGGACCAGCATGGAATTCATGCTGGTTTATGCTGGATTTTTCAGCAGGGACCTTCTCCTAAAACACACAAAAATATAAATGCGCACATAGCATAGTTTGGTGGCATACTTATGTGAAAATCCACCTTACCCCTGTAAATGTTAAAGGACATGATGTGCAGATGCTGAGAGCATACTGTGAAATACAAACAATACTGTAAGACTTTGATTTTACTCTCTTCACAGCTTTGATGAATTAAACATTCTTACCATCAGCATGTAGACACCACAAGAATTCCCACTGCACTGTTGAGGAAAGCACTGGAAAAAGAAAAGTGCATCCACAGTTAGTTTTAAACGCAACTGTTTAAACATGCATAAATATTATGTGATGTTACCAGTGACACCGAAGCTCCAAGGCGTGTGTCAAAAAATTAACCGATTTTCATTGAAGCTTTGTATCAAAGCTTGATTCGTTATGGCAAAATCACGTGACCAATGATGTCCGAAGATTCGTTTCACACACACACACGTGACTGCTTCGTTATCTGATTCAAAGTTTTAAAATTGTGTGCGACACGCTGCGCACCCTCGTGTGTTGTATTGGAGTATTACATGGAATCTATTACTGTGTAGCTAGTTTAGGAGAGTTTATTGTTGTGAGTTGTCAATGGAGCCTGTTACAAAAAGATTGTGTTCTTTTAATTTTATTCACTTTCTTCAGTTTTAATTATTAAAATAATGAAGTGGTTTAAAAGTGCTGCTGTTATTTTATTATTAACAAAATAGGAACAAAGTCTCTCTCTCTCTCTCTCTCTCTCTCTCTCTCTCTCTCTCTCTCCCCTAATTTCAATTTAAGTGTGCTTTATCGGCATGACAAAAACTGTATATTTGTATTACCACAGCATTTGCAGCTGTGCTGCATACAAATAGTACAAAAGTTACATTTAAACAAAGTACATTGTGCATAATTAAAAGTAAAATAGTAAATTATAGAAATACAATAAGAATGTATATTATTGTATTTAATATATTGATTAATTTATTTCTTAATCTATCCTTAATTTGTCAATCCATTAATTTTAGATTCATACTAAAATTAATACGTTGTTTGGTTGTGGAACATTTTGTGATAGCACTTTCACCAGCAGAGGTCCTCATCGAGCTCTGATTCGAAAAGCTTCGAGTAATGAACCTTTTTCCGATACAATTGGGTTGAAAGCTTCACTGCTTCAAGAAAGCTTCACTTCACCATCACTAATAAATATATACCAAGAGACTCCAACCCTGCTCATGGTGAGCTACTGTCCAATATATACCCCAATCAAGCACTGCTGAAGCAGCTAATAAAGGTGTTCAGTGTTGTTTGATAATTACAGACAGGTATGTTGGAGCTGGGTTGGAACTGAAGTCTGCAGGAGGGTAGCTTACCAGGAGCATGGTTGGAGACACCTGCTATATACTTAAAAAAGCTTTACACAATTTCACTATTCAAAACTAAACTCAAGGTCTTTTCCCGTTTTCTCTGTCCAGGAGCCTGGGTCAATAAAGTCTGCAATGTGTCTGGGATTCAAAAGAAAACACAAAATAAATACATGTAAAGTGTGATTAAACGATCAGTTCTGTAGCCTGAGAATGAATGTCCTATACGAACTTGAAGACTAGGAACAAGGCTCCTTAAGTGTAACCAAACAACCTAGAACAAGTCAATTTGTGAACAGTCAATTTGTAAAGAGATTAACATTTCAGAATTACCTTTCTATAGTCAGGCAATCAAAAAGCACCACTGTTTTAAATCACCAACAATAGCCACAGCTCTGACAGCCTGGTGGAAATTTCATCAAATCACAAACACCCCTCTTGCATCATCTAAATACACCTCGATCTGGAATAACCCAGATTTTATAGTAAATAAGAAGCCACTCAACTTACGCACATGGGTAGATAAGGGCATCACACAACTTCAACACATCTTCCTTAATAACAACTTGGCACCATTTTCTCACTTGGTCCAGAAATACGGCATTGGGAGTAATTGTTTTTTGGAATATTTACAAATCAAATCATCCATTCAATCAAAAATTGACACTCAGAGAATTAATCTAGACCTTTCGCCTCCAATTTTAGAACTAATTAATATAACCTCCCCCCAAAAAAATTACTCTCCAAAATATATAAAATAATATCCAAATCAGACAACACATTAAGCCGACCCAATGCTAAATGGGAATCAGACTTATCTATTGCTCCCAATGCCGCTTTCTGGACACAAATCTGCAAAAATATCTACTTCATGACAAAAAATGCCAACTTACAACTTATACAGTATAAAGTATGTCATAGATTTCACCTAACTGGACAGAAATTATTTAAAATGGGTTTTACTTCAGAAACATGCTCAGATTGCACACAAAACACCCCAGATACATATTTAGACACTATTTGGCAATGCACTGCGGTTAAAACATTCTGGGAAAACGTTATCGACTCACTATCCAACCTTATGGGTTGTCACATCCCGCTGTCTCCCTCCCTCTGTATATTAGGTGACATATCCATAATCAATTTAAACAGTACAAACAGTCAATTACTCCTAGTGGCTCTAACTATGGCCAAGAAAACTATCCTCATTGGACATTGGACTTTCACCATCCAGCTTGTACTTCTGTCTGATATTTCTTGTCTCCGGCTGGCCCAGCACTTGTCCCGCTGTTTTAATGCATCACATATTAGATGAGGTGCACACACATTCATTTGGAGCATAATAATAATAAAAAAAAAAAATACATAGGGTAAGTGTGTCGTGTGCACATACATAGGGTAAGTGTGGCGTGGGCGTGGTGGCCTGGGCTTTGCACTGGGCTGGTTCCATGCTACACGCCATGCTTTTTTAATGCATTATACACTAGTTGACAAACATATCATGAGTATAACAATGAAAGCAGCCATATTTATTCCACAAAAACAAAACAAAACAAAAAAAAATGTATACACACACACAAACAGGGTAAGCGTGGCATGTGCGGGACGGCTGGGGATGGGTATGGATTTTGGGACCATGGATCCCACAGCACTTCACCTTGATAGCCCATTGTAATATGACGCCGGCGTTGGTCTATGCTATGCCATGGCCATGAGGGTTATCAGCGGCAGCTTTATAATACCTTATCTTTAATAGTTGTATCAATATTACCGTTATTATTATTATTATTATTATTATTATTATTATTATTATTATTATTATTATTATTATTATTATTGCTATTGTAAGTACTACTATTATCATTACTATTAATGGCTGTAAAAGCATTATTATTGCTATTACTACTACTAGTTCTATTGGTCCTCTTTCTGATCCTTTAACCTCCCCTTCATTCTGGATGAAATGAGTATATTTGTAAATATATTTATCATTACTACTACTGCTAATACTATTATTACTATTTCTTATTAATTGGATTTTTCATTATTATTATTATTATTATTATTATTATTATTATTATTATTATTATTGCTATTACTGTTGATATTGTCACCTTCCTCATACCCAATTTTACATTTACATTTTGTCTTGTGTGATACTATTACTGTCTTCATCGTTATTATTGTCATTATAATTATTATTATTAATATATTTTCCTCTTTGACTTATGTATGTGTGTGTGTATATATATATATATATATATATATATATATATATATATATATATATATATATGTATGTATGTATACACACACACGTTTTGTTTTGTTGGTCTTTGTATTTGTATTTTGCATCTAATGAAAATAAATAAATAAATAAATAATAATAAAAAAAAAATTAAAAAGAGATGATCATAATAAAGGGGGGCATGGTGGCTTAGTGGTTAGCACGTTTGCCTCACACCTCCAGAGTTGGGGGTTCTATTCCCACCTCCGCCTTGTGTGTGTGGAGTTTGCATGTTCTCCCCGTGCCTCTGGGGTTTCCTCCGGTTTCTCTGGTTTCCTCCCCTGGTCCAAAGACATGCATAATAGGTTGATTGACATCTCTGGAAAATTGTCCGTAGTGTGTGATTGCATGAGTGAATGAGAGCGTGTGTGTGCCCTGCGATGGGTTGGCACTCCATCCAGGGTGTATCCTGCCTCGATGCCCGATGGCGCCTGAGATAGGCACAGGCTCCCCGTGACTGAGAATTTCGGATAAGTGGTTGAAAATGAATGAATTAATGATCATAATAAACATTAAAACTTGTGGAAAGACTTCCCAGCAGAGTTGAAGCTCTTATAGCTGCAAAGTGTAGGCCAGCACAGTGTATAACTGAGGCTTGTTTGGCCGCAGACAGTCATATCGGCTCACAGTCTCCTTCACCTTGTAGCCGAGGTAAGACCGAGAAATACGACCAGGGACTTGCTTTACTCACACAAAAGCAAGGCATCTAAATATGGCCCCAAATGTTCACAAGGTCATTGAGGCCAACTTCTCAATATACAAGGGTTCAAAGGTCCAACTTCTTGCTTTAAGAGCCTTAATTCTGAAACACTGCCATTTGACCTAGTGAAAGTTGTACCGTAACTCTTGGGGTGCAAACCTAACATGACTCAATTCCAGGGGCCATTTTGAATATGGCCCCAATGTGCAGTAGATCATTGAGACCAACTTCTCAAAAGTTTAGAATTCCTCACAATTAACAATTTCCAAGTTATTATTTTGTCAAGAAATTAAAAAGAGATGATCATAATAAAGGGGGGCACGGTGGCTTAGTGGTTAGCACGTTTGACTCACACCTCCAGGGTTGGGGGTTTGATTCCCTCCTCCGCCTTGTGTGTGTGGAGTTTGCATGTTCTCCCCATGCCTCTGGTGTTTCCTCGGGGTACGCCGGTTTCCTCCCCCGGTCCAAAGACATGCATGGTAGGTTGATTGGCATCTCTGAAAAATTGTCCACAGTGTGTGATTGCGTGAGTGAATGAGAGCGTGTGTGTGCCCTGCGATGGGTTGGCACTCCGTCTACGGTGTATCCTGCCTTGATGCCCAATGACGCCTGAGATAGGCACAGGTTCCCCGTGACCCGAGTAGTTCGGATAAGCGGTAGAAAATGAGTGAATGAATGAATGATCATTCAAATGATCACCTTGTAGCCGAGGTCAGACCGAGAAATACGACCAGGGACTTGCTTTTCTCACACAACAGCAAGTCATCTAAATATGGCCCCAAATGTTCACAAGGTCGATGAGGCCAACTTCTCAATATAGAAGGGTTCAAAGGTCCAACTTCTTGCTTTAAGAGCCTTCATTCTGAAACGCTGCCATTTGAGCTAGTGAAAGGTTTTACCGTAACTCTTGGGCCCAAACCTAACATAGCTCAATTCAGGGGCCATTTTAAATATGGCCACAATTTGCAGTGGATCATTGAGAACAACTTCTCAATATTTTACAATTCCTCACAATTAACAATTTCCAAGTTATGATTTTGTCAAGAGATGATCATAATAAAGGGGGGCATGGTGGCTTAGTGCTTAGAACTTTCGCCTCACAACTCCAGGGTTGGGGATTCGATTCCCACCTCCACCTTTTGTGTGTGGAGTTTGCATGTTCTCCCCGTGCTTGGAGGGGTTTCCACCAGGTACTCCGGTTTCCTCCCCCGGTCCAAGGACATGCATGGTAGGTTGATTGGTATCTCTGGAAAATTGTCCATATTGCGTGAATGAATGAGAGCATGTGTGTGCCCTGCGATGGGTTGGCACTCCGTCCAGGGTGTATCCTGCCTTGATGCCCGATGACGCCTGAGATAGGCACAGGCTCCCCGTGACCCGAGTAGTTCGGATAAGCGGTAGAAAATGAATGAATGTTCATAATAGACATTAAAAATTGTGGTAAGCCTTCCCAGCTGAGTTGAAGCTCTTATAGTTGCAAAGTGTTGGCCAGTGTAGTGTATAACTGAGGCCTGTTTGGCCGCTGACAGGCATATCGGATCGCGGTCTCCTTCACCTTGTAGCCGAAGTCAGACCGAGAAATACGACCAGGGACCTGCTTTTCTCACACAACAGCAAGTCATCTAAATATGGCCCCAAATGTTCACAAGGTCGTTGAGGCCAACTTCTCAATATAGAAGGGTTCAAAGGTCAAACTTCTTGCTTTAAGAGCCTTCATTCTGAAAAACTGCCATTTGAGCTAGCGAAAGGTTGTACCGTAACTCTTGGAGCCCAAGTTATGATTTTGTCAAGAGATGGCTTAGTGCTTAGAACGTTTGCCTCACACCTCCAGGGTTGGGGGTTCGATTCCCACCTCCACCTTTTGTGTGTGGAGTTTGCATGTTCTCCCCGTGCTTGGAGGGGTTTCCAACAGGTACTCCGGTTTCCTCCCCCGGTCCAAAGACATGCATGGTAGGTTGATTGGTATCTCTGGAAAATTGTCCATATTGCGTGAGTGAATGAGAGCGTATGTGTGTGCCCTGCGATGGGCACTCCGTCCAGGGTGTATCTTGCCTTGATGCCCGATGACGCCTGAGATAGGCACAGGCTCCCCGTGACCCGAGTAGTTCGGATAAACGGTAGAAAATGATTGAATGAATAAATGAATGAATAAATGATCATAATAAACATCAAAACTTGTGGAAAGCCTTCCCAGTTGAAGCTCTTATAGCTGCAAAGTGTAGGCCAGCACAGTGTATAACTGAGGCCTGTTTTGCCACAGACAGGCATATCGGCTCACGGTCTCCTTCACCTTGTAGCCGAGGTCAGACCGAGAAATACGACCAGGGACTTGCTTTTCTCACACAACAGCAAGTCATCTAAATATGGCCCCAAATGTTCACAAGGTCGATGAGGCCAACTTCTCAATATAGAAGGGTTCAAAGGTCCAACTTCTTGCTTTAAGAGCCTTCATTCTGAAACCCTAACATTTGAGCTAAGAAAATGTTTTACTCCATAGTTTTGACAATGTAGAGTCCATCTTTATTGTCGAGCCACGTTCGATAGGCCGATTTTGCGAGTGTATAATCGAGGCCTAATTGGCCGAGGACAGGTGTATCGACTCACGTTCACGTATGTGTACAGTGCAAATCATGGAAGACTTGTTAACGACTTAAATCCTTAGAGGAGTGGTAATTAGAGCATGAATGTAGGCATGTGTAAATGAAGGCATGTGTGGGGCATGAGAAAAGGAGAATGCTCAGACAGACAATTGAAGCTGTTATAGCTGCAAAGTGTCAGCCAGATCCATTAAGAATAGGATAGCATTAAATTTCATGTGCACGTAAAGGCAGACGTTCCATAGTTTTGACAATGTAGAGTCCATCTTTATTGTAGAGCCATTTTCGATAGGCCCGATTTTGCAAGTTTATAACCGAGGCCTGTTCGGCCAAGGACAGGCCTATCCGCTCGCGGCTTCCTTTGCCACGTAAACGAGTTCTGGCCGAGCAGCATGATCTGGGGTTCCCTGTGGGGCTTTGGAGCCCATGGAATAAAGCTCTGGTTATATTGGTACAAACCTTAGGCCTAAAATCCATTTTTTATTTAAGGGCCCCTGGGGGTCACCTGTTGCTGGAGACCACTTTCTCAATACGTAAAGGTTAATTCAGCCAACATGTCCATTTAGACCCTTTAGTGTCAATAGTCCGGTTTGGCCCCAAACCGAGGTTGTTCTATTCAGCGTCCCCTGGGGGTCATATTTGTGCCATGCGAGAAATCTTGGTCCCTTGCAGACATTCATACACTACTCAGATTGACAAAATTTCATACTGTCAGGTTTTTGGCCCCCCATGGCCTCTAGGAACCTTTGGGGACAAAGGCCTAGAGCTGTGGATAAGTTAGTTCAAACCTTAGGCCTAAAATCCTTTTTTTATTTAAGGGCCCCTGGGGGCCACCTCTTGTTGGAGACAAGAATTTGCATTTAGACCCTTTAGTGTCAATAGTCCGGTTTGACCCCAAACCGATGTACTTCTATTCAGCATCTGGCACAGATAACAGAAACATTAATATATTGTCATTACAATAACATTTTTATGTTTGGGGCCCCTGGGGGCAATATTTGTGTCACGGGGGCCATCATGGTCCCTGGCAGACATTCATGCACTACTCAGATGGACGAAATTTAACTTTGTCAGGTGTTTGGGCCCCTGTGGCCCCTAGGAACCTTTGGGGCCCATGGCCTAGAGCTGTGGATAAATTAGTTGAAACCTTAGGCCTAAAATCTTTTTTTTATTTAAGGGCCCCTGGGGGCCACCTCTTGCTGGAGATTACTTTCTCAAAACATAAAGGTTAATTAATCCAACATGTGCATTTAGACCCTTTAGTGTCAATAGTCCGGTTTGGCCCCAAACCGATGTAGTTCTATTCAGCATCTGGCACAGATAACAGAAACAATATATTGTCATTACAATAACAATTGTATGTTTGGGGCCCCTGGGGGCCATATTTGTGTCACAGGGGCCATCATGGTCCCTGGCAGACATTCATGCACTACTCAGATGGACAAAATTTCACATTGTCAGGTTTTTGGGTCCCCGTGGACCCTAGGGGCCTTTGGGGGCCATGGCCAAGGGCACAGACAATTGAGATATAATTATTTTGTCATTTTAAAGTATTTCATTTTGGGGCCCCTGGGGGCCATATTTGTGTCAAGGGGGCCATCTTGGTCACTTGCAGCCTTTCAAACACTACTCAGATGGACTAAAAAGTTTTTGGCCCCCATGGGCCTCTGGGGTCCATGGCTTAGACATAATAATAAAGTGATTATACTACTTTGTTGTACAAATAAGGTCAATATTACAGGTCATCTGCTTAAACACATAAAAAGAAATGAAAAAATGAATAATAACTGTATAATACATAGCGCCACCAACTGACAGAAAAATACCTCAAATATAATCAAGAAATTGGATTTCAGAAACTGGCCTTTCCAACTTAAAGCTGGCTTATCAAGAAGCCGACAATCAATCTAAATGAATGGTAGACAAAGACCGCAAAGACTACGTTGGGTCCGCCTTTCGTAAAAAGTGATATAAGCTATCTAGAATTCCAACTTCTCTAAGTAAAACCCTAACCCTAAACCCTAACCCTGATTTTTTCCCGAAACTATTCCATCGGTGACAGCCTTGGAATAACGTAGGGAAGAATCCGCTGATGTACGCTTAACCCTTGCGAGTTGAGTTGAGGTGAGTTTTTGGCCTCCATGGGTCTACTAGGACAGCGTTGGACTCGTTCGCAGACCTGATCGTCGACCCTGCCAGAATGTCTCGGGAAACCTTGCGGTGTTAACAAATGACATTCTTGGCTGGGTAAGGTTTGTAGCCGCCTCCCTGGGTCCACTAGGACAGCACGCAGGGCGGTGGTCTGGGGCCAACAGACCTTAAATGGGGCCAAGTCTTCTACTGGTGGCTAGCACCAATCACACAACAGTCCATCATGCACCACACTGCACCCACACCGTGTTAGCTTCCTATTCTCCTCACTACATTCTAGAAAACGTTCAGATTAGCAGTTTGTTAGCAATAATAGTCTTCAAACCTATAATGATAACAGTAATAACAATAAATAGAAGAAACTAAAATAAGATAGGGGAAGTTAGTAAAATGCTTGTAGCCAAAAAACACACCCGTCATCTAACACCCCCCCCCCCCCCCCAAAAAAAAATAAAAAAATAAAAAATCAACTTCACACCTGCCCAGCCTAATCATCACTCACATGGTGGGTAGGATGGGTAGGTGAGCAGTAATATGCCCAGTCAGGCATAGGGAGATGACTTGCTCAGTCTAGTGGCTCTCTCCCATTCTCATCTTTTAAGAGCAAATTATAACCAGTAATAAATAAATAAATAGATAAACTAGGTTAATAGGCAAAATAGTTCAATGACTCCACCCATACGGAGGAGTTACTTAGCGTTAGGATTAGTCAACTTCTGATTGGACATGGGACACAAGCCGAGGCTTGATCTACTTACGGCTGGCCGCCTCAGAGGACGGTGTACAGTGATCAAAGGCCGAAACACCCGTTGAGTCTGAGGTGCACTGCTGATGATGTGTCCTGAAATTCATAAAATATTTGTGTTTAAAAACCTAAAATAGGCCAGTAATTCTAAAATGATTTTTTTTTTCAAAAAAATTAAGAAATAAAGAAATTATTAAACAAACAAACAAATAAATAAATAAAAGAACACACTTAGTTTCTCTCTAAAAAAAATCTTTAACTCACTCCAGTGGCTCACCTCCCTGTTATTTTTTTTTAAAAAATATATCAAAAGTCTGACAGAGCGATAGCTGTGCAATAACATGCGCCGGCCAGTGCATTACCCTTGGCTCCCGCTACATCCCCGCAGGTTAAGACCCTGTGAAGGGGGAGTCATTGTACTTTTCAAAAACTTAACCCTAACCGTAACCCTAACCCATCATACCGAATACTTAAAATTGTTAGCCCTAGGCCTGTACCCTACCGTAAACTTAAATTAATCCTAAAACCTAGCCCTAAACCTAACCTTAATCCTTACCATAACCTAATCTTAAAACCTAGCAATAACCCTAACCCTAGCCACCTTTAGATGTGCCTTGACCCAATTCCAACCACTTAAATAGTGCTTAAGACATTTTAGGCCTATAAATTTGCATAACCACCCATAAAAGCAATTTTGGAGTACATTTTAACTAATAACTCCAGAATGACAAAATATAGAGAAAAAGTGTTTTTGCAGCATGTCAGTCATAATAAACTGTATAAATTTCAATATAGAATGAAAATTCACCCTCAGTGAGGAAAATCACCCACTGATTAAGGACCTGGGCTGGCTTCCCACTGATAGAACTTAACTTGGCTGGGAATTATACTGTCATTTTGATAGATTTTTCCTAGAGGGCTGCCCAGTAGAAGCCTGTTGGCCTGATTCGTGGCCATCCACTGGGATCTGTGGGCTCAACATAAACTTCGTGCTGCACAGCACTCTGCCTGAGTGGTTGTCGAAACCTTGCGGTGTTAACAAAAAGGGCTACTGGCAGAGAAGGTGAGTCATGGTCTTCTACTGGTCTTCACTTTGTATACATGTGTTGTAAATGTTTATTATTGTGTGATGGTTCAAGTTTGGTAATTGTAATGTGCAGCTCTAACATTTTATTATTGCAAATAGGTCTTTTAAAATAACAATTTTTTTATTATTAAATAGGCCATTAAATGTAACCATTTATCTTTAAATTAAGAGGATTATTTTCTTAAAAAATGATCATTTTAATGAATAAATAATTAATTTATTCTCTTAAATAATTATATTTTATCTCAATAAATTTGTAAATACATTAATTAATTAATTAATTATTCAATTGGCTTTGGGACACGGGCCGGGGAGTGATCGATCTACGACTTGCCGCCATGGATGAGGGTGTCTAGTAATTAAATGCTGAAACACCCTGTGACTCTATGGTTTACTACTGATGACGTGTCTCAACATTTAGGATTTCGTTGGGCTAAAGAGGGCTTTAATTTTAGTCTGTACCCTTAGCCCTAAATAGGATTTAGTGCGTTCTCCACTCCTGAACCCAAAACATAATCGCAGGTTTCCATTTTTTAGCCCTAAACATAACCGTTTTTTAGCCCTAGCCCTAAACCTAACCGTTAGCCTTAACCTTAATTTTTAGAACCCTAAACCTAATCCCCAGCACTAAACATAAAAAGAGATTTAAAATGCGTCGTAATCCTATTTTTCGAACCGTAAACCCTAGCTCTAGCCCTAAACATAACCTTAGGCATCGTCTGAGGTCGGGACCCTAACTGAGACCGGCCCTAACTCTAGAAGAGCGTTTTAAGCTCCTAATTTTAAATAACTTCAAATAGTATATAGATGTCAATTTTGTAGGAAAATGTACAATACCATATCTCCACTGGTGGTGGCGCTATAGGTAGGGAAGTCATCCGCTGGGTTGCTACCCGGCCAGGGCCATCCGGGACGGCGTATTGCATGCCGGACTCCGGACCCCTGGTTTAGCTAGAAGAGGACAAACCAGGCATCTTGGATACCTTGCGGTGTTAACGAAGGGATACTTAGCTAGGGCCCAACCAGGCACCCTGGATATCTCACAGTATCCACGAACAGGTGCCCGGGTGATAGAGCTAGGACTTTATTAGTTGGCAGACCTAGTCGCAGACCCTGCTCAGGTGTCTCGGGAAACCTTGCGGTGTTAACAAGAGACATTCTGGGTAGGGTGAGGTAAGTAGCCAGCCTTCCTGGGTCCACTAGGACAGCACGCAGGGCGGTGGTCTGGGGCCAACAGACCTTAAATGGGGCAGAGTCTTCTTCTGGTGGCTAGCACCAACCATACAACAGTCCACCGTGCACCACACTGCACTCACACCTGGTTGGCTTCCTGTTTTCTCTTTTTGCATTGTAAATGTCTTAGAAAAAATTGCTTAAGTAATGTTTACTATAATGCTAGCAGGATTATACCCAGAATTGGCATTGGCTAAAATAAGAGAGCGTATCTTCCTTTTTAGAGGCTCTCTCTTATTTTAGATTCCTATTTTAGAAACTTTTGGCTTCCCATTTTTACGTCTCAGAAAATAGTCGCCAGCTGAAAAAATTTCTCAAAATGATACCCAAATTTGGCAGTGGCTAAAATAAGACAGGGTATCCTCCTCTTTTGAGGCTCTCTCTTATTTTAGATTCCTATTTTAGAACCCTTCTTATTTCAGGAAAATGTTTATCCTTTAGAAATATATGATAGATGAATCAATAAATAGATTAGTTAAAATAGGTTAATAGCTTAATAACTCATTCACTACAGATTAGATACTTAGCTTTAGCTTTAGAAATGGTTACTTTCTGATTGGGCTTGGGACACAAGCTGGCCACCTCAGAGGAGGGTGTCTAGTGACTAAAGGACAAACACCCTGTGAATCTGAGGTGCACTACTGATGATGTGTCCTAAAATTTAGTAATCTTAATCCCCTTAAAATAGAACAGTAAGTGTTAAAATGCACTCTTAAATAAAATGAGTGAATAAACAACTTTTTCTTGATAAAGTAAAAAAAAACCTAATGACTTTTCAATGTAGGAGATTGACCCACTCAACTTGGTGGCTCACCTCCTTCTGCTGAAACTCAAATAAAACCCAGTGTGGTTTTAAATTAAACAAAATTCTGACAGAGCGACAGCAGTGCAATAACATGCGTCGGCCAGTGCCTTTCCCTTGTCTCCCTACTCAGGTTAAGACCCTGTGATGGGGGGAATCATTGTACACTTTCCAAAACCTAACCCAGCCAGTGCCTTCGGACCAAGCACGCTATCTGACTCTAAGTAAAAGATGTTCATATCTTCAACTTTTTCTCCACACCTACCCTTCCTTTGACTTGTTTGTCGGGTTTACAGGATGGGTAGGTGAGCAGTAATATGCCCAGGCAGGCATAGGGAGTTGACCAGCTCAGCCCACAGCTCGCCCCCACTCTGCTTCCCTGCACATCTGTATCGTTAAGATCGCTAAAATGGATAGATGAATATAGAATAAAACAGAGAAAAAGGGAGACAATCAATTACGGTGACTCCACGGAACACACCACATCGTCCATCGGCATACAACAAAATCACACACACGTTTTCTCTCCTTTGGTTACATAGGCTAACACGTAGGTTTACATATCCACTGGGCAGGCTGAGCAAGCACAAGATAAGTATTTCTTTAATAATATAATGATAATTTACTATTATCACAAGTTGGGGATAACTATCCAAACACTACCCGATTGGCAATTTGATATCACCAGGACTCCAAAGAAGTTCCTGACAAATCTAATAACATTGAGCTTGCCCAGCCACCCAACACCTCTAAATCCTAGGTACATTAGACTTGAACACAAAAACTCAACACCCTAACAATAACAGCAACAGGATCCACCGACACAGCCAGAGATAATGATGGGACTAAATTACTTCCATCGGATTCACACTCTCTTATGTGTCCCCTATAGAATGTCAGAACCAACCGACGACAGCTTTAAGGCACTAGTCCGTGCCCTCCACCAACTCATCAAAGCCTACTACCACTTGAGTAACACCAAAATTTCGGAAGAAAACACCCAGGGCCCTTTGTCCCTCAAAAGGGCCGCAAAATGGCTGGAGTCCATAGTTAAACCATAGAAGAAACCTCAAGAACATCAAGACCGATTCAATCCAGACGACACATGCAGAGTTTCAGAAAATTTTAAAACAAAACCTAAAAACAAGATCGAATCCGACACCACTCCCTGATCCTGCCCCTCATCCGAACATAGAACACACCCTAGGGACACAAACCCCGGACCAAGCCCCACAACTCACTACACCAACACTTTCACATACAGCCCAGACGGAACTTGAAGCATTCATAAAACAAATCAGACAGACCACCAACCTAACCCCACAGGATCAAAATCAATTGACTGAAGCAGCCGTTTCGCCAAACAAAAAGAGAAGGGCTAACACACCACGGGAGAATCCAACAAAAAAAGCCTGCTACACCCGAACCCACAGCACCATAGAAGGGCAGCAAACAAAAAAACAGGTGCGAACTGACAAGTTCGAAAGACATCCCCATCTGGGGAACAAGTACCGCAATTGGGACCTAAAACCCCAGAGGCCAATCTTAATTCTTGGAGACTCAAACCTTTCAACAACCCAGCGGTACAAGTAGACTGTTATCCCGGGCCAAATTTATCCCATGCCCACCACTTAATCAAATACAAGACACTGACCTCAACAGACATGCAGAAGGTGGTTCTATCATTTGGCTTAAATGATAGGACCCCAAAATACCCAGCACTCTTTCAAAAACAAATGACAAAACTGATTCAGGCAGCAAGGGACACATTCCCAAATGCAACTCTGCACATCCCTTCCGTGAATTTTGACAGACGCCTCCCACTGGGAAATAGGGCCAACCTCGACAGTCTCAACAGATCAATAAGGGACACTGGGCTAAGCATTCCGATTCTCCCCAGGGCAAGGTTCCATACACTTCCTGACGATATCCACTGGACCCTGGAAACAGCAAATGCTATGTGGGAACACTGGTCAAATTATTTGAACTTGGCAGACCGGACACAACCCAGACAGGGGCCCAAAAGCAAAATGGTAATAAACCTCTCCCAGACATACACCTTATCCGCAACAGAGGAAAATGTCTTGGAGAAAGGACACTCCTTTATCCCCTCTGCAGGCTCTGGATTACCAAAGTGACTCGAGACTGAAGCCCAAGTCACTGAATACCACCGTATTATTATTACTGAAAATAACCTCATTTTTTTAGAACCAACAATGTAGAGGAACAACCAGCTAAACTATCATTCACAAACAAATCCGGTTGGGAACCACCCCCTAGAAAAATTCCCCAGAAACTCGAGGATCTCATCAAATTAGACAATGACACAGTTAGGAACTTTTTCATACCAAACAACTCGCAACCTCCTAACTTGACCGACCCAGAAAGAAGGGCCATCAAAACCCTCAGAAACAACAAAAGTATTGTTATTAAACCAGCAGACAAAGGTAACGGAGTGGTAATGATGGACAGGTCAAATTATGTCCGTGAAGCCTTGAGACAATTAAATAACCCACAATATTATAAAAAATTGGATCAACCCATATACATAGAATCAATTCCGATTATTCAGAACAAAATCAAGGCACTACTAGGGAGGGGTACCATAAACCGGAGGCAGGCAACTTACCTTAAGGGAGACCCCAGGCCTAGACAATTCTATCTCCTCCCAAAAATCCAGAAACCTCAAACATCTTGGCCCACACCCTCAACACCGCCGGGCCGCCCCATTGTCTCAGATTGTGGGAGCGAGAGCTACAGGACCGCGGAATTGTTGGACCACTACTTAAATCCCCTCTCTACTAAGCACGACAGTTATATAAAAGACACCTATGATTTCATACACAAGGTCAAGTCAGTCAGATTGGAACCACACAGCCTCCTGTTCACCATGGATATTAACGACTTGTATACGAACATAGACACCGGCATGGGCCTAAAAGTAGTCAAACAGTGGCTTGACCAGTACCCAGAGGAGGACAGACCAGGGGTCTCATTTATAAAACTGTGCATAGGATCCCTACTAAAAGTTTACGTATGCCCAAAAGCCAAAAATGGCGTACGCCCAAAAAAATTCTGATTTATAAAACCGTGCATACGCACACCTGTAAGCAATGTTCCTTTTATAAATCACAGATCACCCGCAAATGTGCATATGTTAACCAGCCTCAAATCCCGCCCTGTACACCCCCATTTTTAACCATAAATAATCAATGCAAATCACTGCGCGGGCACGAGAGTGGATCTCGTTATAATGAGTTTCCTCTGCGCTCTGTGTGTTTAAAAATGGGGTGAGGAGCAGCGTCTCAGGGGGTAGCCACTGACGCCTGCAGGTTATAATTATATTAAAAGCAACATTGTTACATTTCTACTTTTTAATATTGTTAAACTCACCAAGAAGCCAGCCATCACGTACTGTGCCTGCATTGAGTCTGTTCCCTACACTGTTATGTGTCAAGATAAAGGAATCATGTGTTGAACCAGGCCAGCGTGCCACAATGTTTGTGACGGTCGTGTTGGAGTCACATATGATTAGCACATTAATAGAATGCACATGCTTTCTATTAACATAAGAAAATTCATTTTCAGATGGTGCCCTTATAGCAACATGAGCGCAGTCAATTGCGCCGATTACATTTGGGAAACCAGACATTGCTGCAAAATTGCCCTCTCTAATACTGGACCCAATTCAACACATATCTAAGAGCACAGCTCTAGGGAATCTAAATCGGCTTATTAGCCAGTCATCATCATGGTCCCTGAAAACTCGTTCTCTCCTTATTCTCCCATTGGCGTAATCCTCCAACAGTGCCAGCAGTGCCATCAGAAAGCATTACATACCCTGGTCACTGGAAGATTTATATGTTTCTAGCAATTAGACTGATTGTTAACACCTTGACAAAATCACAGAATTAATTTGTGGGAGGAAATTTAAGACGAAAATGTTACAGTGAACACATGCTTCTTCATGACGGTTTTGTAATGAACACCGTAATAGTTAGGACCGATGATGAGTAGCGATTGTGCTTCATGACTGTATTTGCAGACTTTGACATTTTATGATTCATGTACATTAAGGAAAATATTTCGTTTTTACACTGTGTTCTGTAGTTCTCTAACAAATGGGTATTTCATGCTGTTCTGTATCACATGTAGTCGCGCCATCTCCTCCTGCGCTCCCGTTGTGGACAATGTGTCTGTAAGGCAGAGCTGATTATTCTTTCATTCATTCATTCATTCATCTTCTACCGCTTATCCGAACTACTCGGGTCATGGGGAGCATGTGCCTATCCTCAGGCGTCATCAGGCATCAAGGCAGGATGCACCCTGGATGGAGTAGCACTGATTATTATTATTATTTTATTTTTAATACATTTTGAATAACGTTTGGATTTTACTAGACGTTTGGAATTTACTAGATGTATATAGCCTAAAACAATCAGCACTATGATGTGGATATAACATATGAAATCGAGTGAAAATTAAATGTCATTAATTCTTATAATCATTCTTCTCATATGAATTTTCTACAATCTAACTTCAGTTCACGACCTCACCATCTGTGTCGCCAATTCCCTTTGTCTCCAGAATGTGTGTACGCACGTCTCAGAGTTTGCTTAAAGGTGCACACATTCTCACGTCAAGTTTGTTTTTTATAGATCACAACCTTTGCGTACGCACGCTTTATAAATGAGACCCCTGGTGCTTTAACTCTCTAGATTTGATTATATTGTCTTCTGGTAAAGTAGGTTCCTGTCTTTTACTATACTATCTGCTTAACTCACTTTGTTCTAGAGTAGTGTGATTTGAATTGTTATATTTTATACCATTGTTGATTTTTATAGTGTTGGTCTTTGTTGTTCTCTCAGATGATTAATCACGAGTAGTTTTAGTCTCCCTTAAGGTGTGATTTGGGGGCGGGGCTTACCTATTTAAATTGAAGGTTTGTCAGAATCTCTCTCTAACATTAGTGTTTGGTACTGTTTGATATATTCCACCATACCTTAATTCTCACTCTTGTTTGACTACAAATATGTGCATTAAACCCATCTCTGTACTCAAGGTCTACTCTCCCAGATGCTCTCATCCACAGAGCAGAGGTCACAATCCCAGTAACCTCATCTACCCTCCTCTGTTGTGTAAGTCTCACACAGTGGTGGTAGGTGGGCTCTGGAATTGTCAGTCTGCTGTAAAGAAAGCTGATTTTATCTCTGCTTTAACTTCCCATTACTCCTTTGATTTTCTTGCTCTAACAGAGACCTGGATATCCCCACAGAACACTGCTACACCAGCTGCTTTATCCGCTGCCTATGCTTTCTCTCACTCACCATGAGAATCAGGCAGGGGTGGTGGTACAGGTTTATTGTTGTCAAAGAAATGGTGCTTTACACCTCTACTCTGCTCTCATTTAACCATCTCTTCTTTTGAATTCCATGCCATTTCAGTTACCTCTCCTATCAACCTTGTTATCATTGTTGTCTACCGCCCTCCTGGTCCACTCGGAGACTTCCTGAAAGAAATGGACTCACTGCTTAGTGCTTTCCCTTCCGATAGCTCCCCCCTAACAGTGCTTGGTGACTTCAACCTCCCCTCTGACAAGCTTCAATCTTCTTCCCTCCTGTCTCTTCTCGACTTTCACCCTGACACTCAACAGCTACGTCCCCACATACAAAGGAGGCAATGTTCTGGACCTGGTTTTCACCCGTCCTTCTCCAGCTACAGACGTGACTGTTACCCCACTACACGTCTCTGATCATCACCTGGTATCCTTCACCATCACTCTACCTATCCTACCTAAAACTACCTCTCACCCCCTCACTCTTACTCGCCGCAACCTTCACTCTGTATCCCCTTCATCTGTAGCTTCTGGCACTCTTTCTTCCCTTCCTGATACTGAGTCTTTTTCCTCACTACCCTTAGACTCAGCCACAGATACTTTCCTCTCATCTCTTTCCTCAACTATGGACTTCCTCTGCCGTATGTTCACTAAACCCAAGAAAACTTCTTCTTCTGCTCCTTGGCTTTCAGATGTGCTGCACAACAATCGAAGAGAGCTAAGATCATCAGAGAGAAAGTGGAAGAAATCACAACTTGATGCAGATCTTGATTTTTACAGAACACTTCTTGTCAAGTTCTCCTCAGATGTGACTTCTGCCAAGACTTCCTTCTAGAAGGAAAAGCTTGAAGCTTCCTCACATGACCCTCGGAAATTCCACAACATCATCTCTTCTCTGCTCAACCCCCCGGCTCCACCTTCTTCATCCTCCCTGACTGCAGAAGACTTTGCTTCTTTCTACCAGGAGAAGATTGAGGAAATCTGCCGGACCTTCACTTCAGCCCCGACTGCCCTTACATCTCAGAGTATGCATTCCCCTACACCTTCGTTGTCACATTTCTCAACTGTTTTCAGATTTTACAACTCATCCAGTCCTGCAATCGTACCACCTGTCCATTGGATTGACTCCCTACCACTATGCTCCAGATCATCTCAGAAGACTTCTTGCCCTTCATTTCCACTATCGTCAATAGATCCATAGCATCTTTTCAGGTACCAACTACTTTCAAGAGAGCAAGGGTTATTCCCATCCTAAAGAAACCTGCTCTGGATCCATCAGACATCAGTAACTACAGACCAGTATCACTTCTCTCATTTCTTTCAAAAATTCTTGAACGTATTTTCTATCTTCCTATATCCTTGCACAACGATCTGATCTCCCCTTCAGCCACAGCTCCCAACCTTGGGGTAGCCATGGATAATCAACTGTCCTTTTCCTCTCATGTTGCTAATGTGACTCGCTCATGTCGGTTTCTTCTCTACAACATTAGAAGGATTCGGCCATTTTCCCCCACACAGACTGCTCAGGTACTTGTTCAGTCTCTTGTCATTTCTAGACTGGATTACTGCAATGCACTGCTGGCAGGTCTACCTATGAACGCAATCCTCTGCAAATGATCCAAAATGCAGCTGCCCGGCTTGTTTTCAACCTGCCAAAGTTCTCGCATACCACGCCGCTGCTGCAATCCCTCCATTGGCTTCCGGTAGCTGCACGCATCTGATTCAAAACACTGATGCTGGCCTACAAAGCCAAAAATGGACCAGCTCCCTCTTACCTCAAAGCCCTCATCATTCCTCGCACTGCACCCCGCAACCTCCGATCTACCAGCAGTGCTCGACTGGTTCCACCATCTCTCAGGGTAAGAGGCAAGTATACTACAAGACTCTTCTCTGTTCTGGCACCAAGGTGGTGGAATGAACTTCCCCTAGAGGTCCGGACAGCTGAGTCACTGGCTATTTTCAAGCGGTGGTTGAAGACCTACTTATTCAGGAAACACTTCAACTAGCACTTCTTTCCTTATCTTTTGCATTTAAAAAAAACAAAAAACACCTTTGACACTTTTTCATTGTATCTTTGAACAAATGTTTTAAACTCATGGTATCTTAAGTATGTAACCTAGTGAACCAGCATTAATGTATTCAATGTTAGAGATTTAAGCACTTATGTACGTCGCTCTGGATAAGGGCGTCTGCCAAATGCTGTAAATGTAAATGATCATGGACCTCACCAAAAATGACTTTGAGTTCAATGGAGAGTTCTACTTACAAATCAAAGGAACAGCAATGGGCAAAAAGTTTGCACCGGCCTATGCTAACATCTACATGGTACATTGGGAACAGACAGCCTTTGCAAAATGCGCCACATTACCTACCTATTATTTTAGGTACTTGGACGACATTTGGGGAGTCTGGGATTACACGCAGGAACAATTTCAGGAATTTGTGTCCGTACCCAACAACCATCATGACACCATAAAATTAAAATACACACTCCACAACTCACAGGTGGATTTTCTGGACACAACCACCTACAAAGGGAAAGATTTTAATACCAAAGGGAAATTGGACATCAAGGTATTCTTCAAAGAGACTGACAGCCACGCACTACTACACGGGGACAGTTACCATCCCAAGCACACTTTTCGGGGAATCATCAAAGCACAGTTAATCCGTTTTAGGAGAATTTGCACCCGTGAACACGATTTCGAAAAGGCCAAGAAAATTTTATTCAATGCACTCCATCAGCAGTTGATGAATTAAAATCGAAAGCAAATATTGTCTTTTTGTGTAATCTGTATGTAAGTAAAGAGAGGTACAGTTTTTCCGGCTCGACCTCATTAGCGCTTAATGTGATCCCTACCTACCACGCGCGCGCCATTCATATGAAAATAACCTGAGCGGGCTATGCAAAGATCAACGCCCCCAAACAATGGTATAAGAAGCACAAAGTTTTAACAGATTCATTCACTCGTGTAATCATACAAATTACACAAAAAGACAATATTTGCTTTCGATTTTAATTACCTCATTTAAAAGTAGACATTTCAGGCTTTCATTAGACATATGTATCATGCTCGTGTGATAAGTATTGGCAGAGTTATCAGTTCATGTTTGTAACGTGTTTCAGGAAGATGGTCAAGGAGACAGAGATGTCTGAATGCACACCCTGGTTATTTTCTTTATTTGCCAAAAGCACAGCGTTTTGTTGTTATTATGAAGGCAGTCAAATAAAAGTAGACACTTAACAGTTTCGAATGATGTATTACATGTGTGTGTATGATTATGAATGACGGAGCATCTTAAGTGGATTTCACGTTGAAGAGGAAAAAAGCGCCAAAAACGCGCCGGTGAGAACAATAAAGAATAAATGTGTGTGCTGCAAGACAGTGCATGGTAAAAGACAGGACATACCTTGGAAATGCAAAACATGTAATGTTCCCTTGTGTGTTCAGTTAAATAGGAACTGTTTTGAACAATGGCATGACAACATTTAACAAATTTATATTTATATAAATATTTAATTTATATGTAAAGTATTTTTAGATGCACACCAAACTGTACATTTATAGCTGACATTTTGAATCATTGCATACAATTCTTGACTCTTGACTCTATTGTATTGTTCATGTTTTTTTAACATTGGTAAAATAAGTCTTATTTTGTCAAGTACAGATATAAATAAAATCTTAAGTCTTTTGTACTTCATTGTATTCATTCATTTTATTACACTACAAGCAAAAGATTTTCTCTTTAAGTCTCCCCACATTCATTCTTTTGTCAACCCAATTCATCAATTTGAGAAGTGTGTGATTGAGAAGAAGTGTGTTAGTGCCGATCTTAAAGAGTAAGGGTGATGTACAGAGTTGCAGCAACTATAGGAGGACAAAGTTGATGAGCCATACCATGAAACTGTGGGAAAGAGTAGTAGAAGCTAGGTTAAGGAAGGTGGTGGAAATTTCTGAGCAGCAGTTTTTGCTTCATGCCCAGAAAGAGCACAACAGATGCAATTTTTGCTCTGAGAATTTTGATGAAGAAGTAGAGGGATGGTCAGAGGGAGTTGCACTGTGTGTTTGTAGACTTGGAGAAAGCATATGCCATACTGTATGAGAAAGTCAGGAGTAGCAGAGAAGTATGTCAGAGTGGTGCAGGACATGTATGAGAGGAGCAGGACAGTGGTGAGGTGTGCTGTAGGTCAGACAGAGGAGTTCAAAAGTGGAGGTGGGACTGCATCAGGGATCGGCTCTGAGCCCCTTCCTGTTTGCTATAGTGAAGGACCAGTTGTCAGAGGAAGTCAGACAGGAGTCTCCTTGCATGATGATGTTTGTAGATGACATTGTGATCTGTAGTGAGAGTGGGGCACAGGTGGAGGAAAACCTGGAGAGGTGGAGGTTTGCGTGTTTAAGTATGTGGGGTCAACAGTCCAGAGTAATGAAGAGAGTGGAAAAGAGGTAAAGAAGCAAGTGCAGGCAGGTTGGAATGGGTGGAGAAAGGTATCAGAAGTTCTGTGTGATAGGAAAATAGTGAGAATCAAGGGGAAGGTGTACAGGACAGTGGTGAGACTGGCCATGATGTATGGTTTAAAGACAGTGTCACTGAAGAAGAGACGAGAGTCTGAGCTAGAGGTAGCCGAGCTGAAGATGTTGAGGTTCTCTTTTGGAGTGACAAGATTGGACAGGATTAGGAACGAGTACATCAGAAGGACAGCTTATGTTGGACGTTTGGGGGACAAAGTTAGGGAGGCCAGAGAAGGGAGAGTGGGTATATTGGTAGGAAAATTTTGGACATGGAGCTGCCAGGCAGGAGGCAAAGAGGAAGGCCAAAGAGGAGGTAATGTGCCCTTTTAAAAAGCCTGCCACGGAGAGAAGAATGCCGCGAGGACTTCCGGCATTCTGCGAGAGCCTATCGAAGGGGGGTCAAATGTTCGTTGTGGGAAATTCAAAAACCTGTAGAGGGCAGTTGTGTTTCATGTAGGCTGACGAGTCGACAATATGTGTTATTTTCTTTTTCCAGTTACATAAACAGTCACATCTACGACCATCTCCGCTGTCACGGCTGGCTTTTTGGTACCGCTCGATGCTACTTTGGATTTCCTCGTGTTTAAATCATTATTTATATATTTTATAAAATACAATGTTATCTAAATACTATATGTGATGCTGAGGTTTTTTTATTATTCAAAATAAGCTCCTGTTCATGTTCTCTGAACAATAAACACTGTTTAACACATGATTTTTAGTCTGATTATTTGCATTGAGCATATCGCAATATAGAGGTTGTTCTTATGTGGTTATGTACTAATTTAGCATTATTTGTCTGATTATTTGCCATTGAGGCATATCACAATAGAGAGATTAACAACCTGCGCAGCACAGATCTATTGACACATGAGATCGATGTAACGCGAGAGTGATAAGCTTTTGAATGGCTCTCGCGGAACTTTGATGTCATAGATTGATTTGTCTGCGCAGTCTAGTCCTTGTCTAGCCCTTTATTAGGGTGGCCTCAGCCCCCCTGTGTGTGATCTCAGCCACCCTAAACTATAAGGATCATTTTTACTTTCGGAAATAAACAATAAAAATGACGTTAAAATGCAGGACATGTCGTCGATGGGAAAGAGAATTATTTATCAGTTTGATCCAAGAGCAATTTTTTTTTACTTTGCTTTTACACGCATGTGTTGTAGTGTTTCAACAGTGCGTCTTCAGCTGTCTGCTTTATTAGAACGGAGACGCACAGGTACGCGCAGCGTGCACGCGCAGTCAGAGCTGAAGGCGTTTATCTGTAACGTTAATCGGCGGAAAGACGCAAAGACGGCAACCAAAAGCAGGGAAATTTCACTATTCTTATTACCAGAGTCATATAATATATAATATAGAACTCTTCTTGTTTTAAATTCTCACTGAGGGCTAAAACCCCCTAAAGATGAAATCCTAGAACCGCCCCTGCCCTACACTCGTAATATATTCATCCTCATGTCCATGTGTACACATGTAAAATAAAATATGAATTATTAAAAAAATAATTATGCATTATTTATAAAAAAAATAAAATATGCATTATTTATGTCTCCCCACAGTCTTTATTTTAGCTGCTTCATAACATTTAGCCTTGATAGACCACTGACACAACCTCCAATACTAATCCATCTCCTCTCAGGGATTCAAAAGAAAACAGTTTTTTTTCTTCCTGTTTTCACCATGTTGTGGGGTGATTGCAGTTACTTTGTTTAAAACATATTAACATATATTTTGCAAAATATATTTTTATAATAAACCTCATTAATATGCAAAAGTGCCTCATTTTCTAGTAATTTTTTTTTTTAATTGTTTTCACTCTAGAGGCACAAAAGTTAATGCACAATTACAGGCTGGTATATTTCAAAGCCAGGAGATTGTTTTGAAACCATTTTGACCATTTTTAATGTCAGTAAATAATAATTTTCCCTTATGAGAAAAATGAACACAAACTATTTTACAGCTAAATATATATTTTTTGAATAATAATAATAATAACAACAACAACAACAACAACAAATTGTATAACATGGTTTAGGCTTGTTAAGTACAAATTTACAGAACATCGATCAATACAGAACACAGCAGTGTCTTAATGAAAATAAAATTAGCCAGTATTTGTGCACCTGTAAATGTACAAAACGAATGCAATACAGAAGGTAATGCAAATAAATTATTTGAGATATTTCTATAAATATCTCTAAAGTAAATGATTAAAGTAACTTAATAAAATCTCTTAATGTCACTTATGTTATGCCTAACTTGAACTGTGATTTCCTTTATATTTTACATTGCTATTATTTGAGTAAATGTAGGCAACATATAATAATAATAATAAGAACAAATGTTAATTTAAATAATCCCATAGCCAACGGTGTTTCATACGTCTTGAAAATTATAATTTATTGTGTATGTTTTCTCACAATTCTGTTGTAATGTGAAGTAAAATCAAAAATTCTAAAATTTCTAAATGTAAATTAATAATATAAACATACTGTTCAATCTTAAAAAACCTTTGAGTGTTTAAGAGAAACAGGGTTCTTATGCACCACCTTTTGGATATTCTGTGAAGCAAAACACATTAAGGTGATTGCTACGATAGCCCACCCCCGAACAGAAGTGCAGAAAGCTGCGGTGCACTGCGGCACTAATTGCCGAATGCCGCGGGAGAAGACGTTCGTTCTTAAAGGCCACATCTGTATATAGATGAAACCCTAACCCTAACCCTAACCCTGAGGATATGAAGCTAGTGGATGCAAGTGTTGAGGATGCAGAGGATAGAGATCTGATGCAGAGGTGGAGAGAAATGATTCGCTGTGGCGACCCCTGAAGGAAAAGCCGAAAGAAGAAGAAGATATTTGCTTTGAGAAATGTCCAGAGTTAAAAACACTACACAAGCAAAATTGAATTGAACTTAATTGAATCAGGGGGGCACGGTGGCTTAGTGGTTAGCACGTTCGCCTCACACCTCCAGGGTTGCGGGTTCGATTCCCGCCTCCGCCTTCTGTGTGTGGAGTTTGCAGGTTCTCCCCGTGCCTCGGGGGTTTCCTCCGGGTACTCCGGTTTCCTCCCCCGGTCCAAAGACATGCATGGTAGGTTGATTGGCATCTCTGGAAAAATTGTCTGTAGTGTGTGTGTGTGAGAATGAATGAGAGAGGGTGTGTGCCCTGTGATGGGTTGGCACTCCATCTAGGGTGTATCCTGCCTCGATGCCCTATGACACCTGAGATTGGCACAGGCTCCCCGTGATCTCAGAAGTTCGGATAAATGGTTGAAAATGAATGAATGAATGAATGAATGAATTGAATCACTGCCTGATTATGCTCACTTACATTTTTATGCTTTTTATGCTGTTTTACTTTCTCTGACCACTGGGCCATCTCGTACAGTACCCCTAGTTCTATCTCCCGCCAAAATCAAAATGATACTGAGTTTAAAAATGCTTTCTTGGGTTCCTTTAGTCATTGAGTTCTTTACACACAGATGAGCATGTGTACATTGTGAAGATATATACAAAGATCCCACATGTCCTCCAAAAGACCATTACACTTATATTTCACTTAAGGAGAAGCAGTAGGGCCAGATAATGAAATTTCTCTTTAACAGCAGCAGCTCAGTGTGTTTGAAATAGAATTAAGACATTTAAATGGCATGTTCTGCTGGCAAAATATTTGAGGTGAAAAGAACAGAGAGCTTTTAAAATAATAGACAACAGTAATAATAAAGTGTTAATAAATTATTAACAAATTATAAACTTTATTGATTACATGTTTGTTTGTGTGTTTCTATGTGTACTGGGTGTCAGTAGAGAACCGACTGAGAACCATTCTAAATTATAAATAATTCATAATTATAACTAATTTATATATTTATTGATTAACATTCATACAGTTCAGAGTTTGTTCTTACTGGCCAATCCTGGAGTCTAACATCTGTAAACTCATGTCTTTGTGTGTGTTTAATCTGCTAAGACCTTCAACAAGGTCAAACAGTCACCATAATACAGAATTTATTATGAATATCTTTTCATCAAATCTCTCTTCATCACCTCAACCAAGTTCTGTGCAAGCTGAAGTGAGCCATTGTTACATTTCTGACAGATGCAAGAGAAATACCCACATGGTGAACTAGTATCCATGTTTTCATCAATAGAGACTTCAAAGGACTTTTGTAAGTCACTTTGGACAAGGTCATCTGCCAAATTGAGTAAATGTAAATGTTAATGTAAATCTCCTTGAGCCCTGAATAAAACCAGCACCTCTGCTCTATAGTTCACATTTTAATTATTTGGCTGAATTCCTTGACGTCAGTGGAATGCAGAGCAAAGAGATTAAGGGATTTGCATAAACCATTTTGCCTAAAGGAAGACGAATAAGCAGCTCAGTTTATCACGTAAAGGATAGTCTCTGAAGGTCAGTTAAAAAAAAAAAAACCCACAAGTTTTACACAAAGTTTACCTTCATATTTCAGCTCCCATTTAATTACACAGCTCCTAGAATTGAGTCGTTTCTCAACATTTAACATGGTGAAAACTGCGCTGCTCTTTGCATGTTATTGCAGTGTAGTGTATTGTCCTGTCTGTCTTGCACTGTCATCTCCACTATTGCATTGTTTACACACGTTTGCCCACATACAAGCAGACAGTGTGGACTGTCGTGAAGGTTATTGTAAGTATTTTTGTTGCAGAATCTGGTAATAACACAAGTTCCATGAACATAAAATGAAATCCATAGTTAATTAAGAAAGATCCACAAATAATAAGAGTCTATAAAATAAAACCGTTTTTCTTCCGGCTGCTCCATGTTGCCTGCTGTGATAAACACAGTGGATCATCTGGTCCACATATTTGATTTGGCACAGATTTTATGGTTGATGCCCCTACTGACACTACCTTCCCATTTCATCTGGACTTGGGACCGGCACTGAGAATTAGCACTTCAGTGGCTGTGTTAGATCAAGGGCAGGTCACAGCAATGAGAGAGCGGGATCCTGCCACTGGACCACTAGGAGGCTAAGATTCACAACTTTGTTAATAGTCATTGATTTGGTAACATTTACTGTGTTGTTTTATATTTGTGTAGTACCATGGTCCTGGAGGAAGGTTGTTTTATTTCACTGTGTACTTTACTACCTGTATATGGCTGAAATGACAATACAACACTTCTTGACATGGCTTGAATATATGTGGTATGAGTTATTCACTCATTTCATTCATTTTCTACTGCTTATCCGAACTACCTCGGGTCACGGGGAGCCTGTGGCTATCTCAGGCGTCATCGGGCATCAGGCAGGATACACCCTGGACAGAGTGCCAACCCATCGCAGGGCACACACACACTCTCATTCACTCATGCAATCACACACTACGGACAATTTTCCAGAGATGCCAATCAACCTACCATGCATGTCTTTGGACCGGGGGAGGAAACGGAAGTACCCAGAGGAAACCCCTGAGGCACGGGGAGAACATGCAAACTCCACACACACAAGGCGGAGGCGGGAATCAAACCCCCAACCCTGGAGGTGTGAAGCGAACGTGCTAACCACTAAGCCACCGTGCCCCCCAGTATGAGTTACAATGTCACATAAATGTATGTTTAACATGGTGACATGTCAAATTGTAAATATAGTGTACAAGATACATTTTAAACAATATGAGTTTCTGATTGAGGCACTGTGACAAAATTTTTGGTATTTAATCCAAGGGTTGGAACGAGATCGAGAGTGTGACCTCCATTATGAGTGGGTTCTATTACATTCTCGTTAACCCCTAAAGAATCTAAGATGGAAAAAACTGCTGTTCTAGTGGATCTTCTAACTTATCAAAGTAAATATTAAAGTCTCCAGAAATTACTGCTGTCTAAAGAAACAAGTAGGATTGAAATAAAAATCTACAAATTAAAAATATCAACATATGTCTAGATTCTTGCTTGACGCCGACCTTATCACCAAGAATAACTGCAACACCTTCTCTCCCTGTTAGGCATCACTGATGTATATAAATATAACTGGATGGACAAGCTTTGTTTAATGCTGCAAATTCATTTGGTTTGACCCATGTATCTGTTAAACAAAGAACGCTAACTTCTGGACAGTAATCATTTCATTAGCCATAAAAGCTTAAGGTGCAAGAGATCTTATATTTAACAGTCCTAGCTTCAGATTAAAAGTGCTGGCTGTGCATTCACTATGATCTAATTTTATGATGATAAGGTTACTAAAACAAATTTTCTGAGTGTTTACAGTTTTTTGTTTAGCTCAGGAAACAGACACTGTCTCTATGTTGTGATCCCTGGGTGACGGCTCAATGCAGCTAGCAGACGGTTAGATTAGCCTGCTTGTCTGCTCCCAGGCCCTAGTTCCGTATTGTCACCGATTAACTAGGCCTGTTCTTAAACTATGTGCTATGCTGCAAGAAATGAGAGCAGCACCTTCCCGAGTGGGATGGACACCATCCCGTCCTAACAGGCCAGCCTTGCCCTAAAAAGTGTTCCAATTATCTATGATGCCCACATTGTTTTCGAAACAACTGGACATCCAGCACTTCAGTGACCATTACCTACTATAACCTACCTTGCCATGCCGCATTGGTATTGGGCCAACCCAATAATAACCCTACAGCATCATACATCTATTTTACTAATTTCCAATGATGAAGGTGGATATTCCTGTGCTTATTACTAATTACTGCTCATCACTAATGGTTTATGACTGTTATATGCAGGCCATTTTATTTACCATGGGAATTCACCACAGTTTTCATTGTCTGAGTTTACATTCCTCCCAGCACTAATGCTAAAGTGGCGCTAAGTGAGTTATACAGAGCTATTAGTGATCGACAGAATGTTCACCCTGAGGGACTGTTTAACATCGCTGGAGATTTCAATCATGCAAATCTCATGTCAGTGCTTCATAAATTCCACCAGTATGTGGACTTTGCAACAAGAGGGGCGAACAAAGTATTTTGTTCACACAAACATTTCCGCCGTTTATCAGGTGGAGCCCCGCCCCCACCTTGGCTACTCAGAACACATTTCTGTTATGCTAACCACTCGTCGGACTCTAAATCTGTTCTGAAGCAGGTGAAAACCTGGCCAACAAAAGCCACCTCTGCTTATCAGGACTGCTTTGAATGCACTGACTGGAACATCTTCAGGGAGGCTGCAACCAACAGTGACACCATTAACTTGGAGGAGTACACAGCATCAGTGACCAGCTACATCGGCAAGTGCATTGATGACGTGACCATCTCCAAGACCATCACCACACGCTCCAACCAGAAGCCGTGGATGACTGCTAAAGTGCGTGCGCTGCTGAAGAATAGAGACCTAGCCTTCAGAAAGGGACAGGGCGGCCCTAAGAACAGCAAGGGCAAAACTGTCCTGAGCCATCAGATAAGCAAAGCATGCACATGCTAAGACAATTCACAGCCACTTCCAGAACAGCGGAGACACCCGGCACATGTGGCAGGGCATAGATCACGAACTACAAGATAGCTTCACCTCCCAGATGCGCTGAAAGAATTCTATGCTCGGTTTGCAGAACAATGTAATGGAAAGGAAGTCCATCGCTTCCCCCGGCAACCAGGTACTCAGTCTATCCACAGCTGACGTGAGGAGAACTCTATGCATAGTTAACACACGGAGGGCTGCTGGACCAGACAACATTCCTGGCAGGGTGCTCAGGGAATGTGCAGAAAAGCTAGCGGATGTCTTTACTGACATCTTCAACATTTCTCTGAGTGGTGCCATTGTTCCTATGTGCCTCAAGACAACCACTATTGTTCCCATCCCAAAAAAATCTACAGTATCCTGTCTCAATGACTATCGTCCTGTTGCACTCACACCCTTTGTTATGAAGTGCTTCGAGAAGCTCGTCATGAGGCACATCAAGACCCAGTTCTTGCCCTCACTGGACGATGCCATTGCCACAGCCATTCATTTAGCCCTCACCCACCTGGACAATAAAGACACTTGTGTACGAATGCTGTTCATAGACTTTAATTCAGCATTCAACACAATAACCCCTTAGCACTTGATTGAGAAGCTGAGCCTGCTGAGTCTGAACACCTCCCTCTGCAACTGGATCCTGGACTTCCTGACTGGGAGACATCAGTCAGTCCGGATCGGGAACAACATCTCCAGCACCACCACACTGAACACTGGAGCCTTTCAGGGCTGCGTGCTCAGTCCACTGCTATTCACCATGCTGTCTCACGACTGTGTAGCAATGCACAAGTCAAACAATATTATGTAGTTCGTCGATGACACGACCGTGGTGGGTCTCTTCAGGAATAACAATGAGTCAGCATACAGGGAGGAGGTGCCACAGCTAACTACCTGGTGTAGAGCCAAGAACCTGTCTCTAAATGTTGATTAAACTAAAGAGATGGTTGTTGACTTCAGAAGAGCACAGAGTGACCACTCTCTGCTGAACATCGACGGATCATCTATAGAGATCGTCAACAGCACCAAATTTTTTGGTGTTCATCTTGATGTCATTCAACACCAGCTCCATCACCAAGAAAGTCCAGCAGCATCTCTACTTCTTGCGAAGGCTGAGAAAGGCACATCTCCCTCCCCCCATCCTGTCCATGTTCTACAGAAGGACCATTGAGAGCATTCTGAGCAGCTGCATTGCTGTCTGGTTTGGGAACTGCACCATCTCGAATCGCAAGACCCTGCAGTGGATAGTGAGGACAGATCAATGGGGTCTCTCTTCCCTCCATCATGGAAACTTACACCAAACGCTGCATCCACAAAGCCAACAGCATTGTGGATGACCCCACACACCCCTCACACACACTCTTCACCCTCCTGTCATCTGGTAAATGGTACAGAAGCATTCGGGCCCTCACAACCAGACTGTGCAACAGTTTCTTCCCACAACCCATCACACTCCTTAAAGTGCATTTGAAGGTGACTTTATCTTGAACTTGAACTCCTGTCCTCCATTTCATCTGATTTGTAAAGTAGGCAGTGCTGGTTTGCAGCATGTCAGGAAGAGTAAAAGAGAATAAATATCAATGCTGGGGCATCAGATACCACAGAACGGATCTGAAAGACACTGAGATACGCTCAGACACAACACTGATAGTTTACCTCCTTCACATTTCAGGTATGTTTTAATATTCCACTGAATTCTAAATTTCCTACTACTTGATGGGGAAAGTTTTCCAGAGCTTAACATGTGAGAATGTAATATTTGAAAGTAACAAACAAGATATTAATGAAAAAGTTTTTTTGAATAAGAAATTAAAAAATAACAATTAACTATATATAAATGAGTGTTACACATAAAAAACTAATGTATAAAATATTTTAAATTCATCATTGTTTAATGGAACTTTCTTGCTGAGTTAAAACCTGATCTAAGAAAAAAAAATCTACGGACTGACTTGTGAGTCTTAATAATCTTAATAAAAGAGTCCTAATAATAATAAATTAGGAGCTGTGAACATCTGAAAACTTCACACAGGACACAGAGGAGAGTGAAGATGAACTTTAATATTCACTAATATATTTCCAGTCTTTAGTTTAATAAATTATTTATTATCAGTTTATCATTTGTGATGTTTTATTTGTTGTATTCCTCATGTTTATAAAAGTAATGATGTAATCCATTTTAAAATGTGACTATAAATAAATCCTGTACCCAGTCCTGGCCATCTGTCCTGAACATCTGTGATATTTGGAAATACAAATGTAAATATTAATACAATACATTAAATTCATACTGAACTGTAATAATGTTAATATTAAATATTAAAATGGTAAATGTGCTACATGATGTGCAGTGTGCAGGTAAAGCATTCTATTTTATTAATACATAATTATAAATATTTATTAAAATTATGATTAATAATTAAAACTATAACTTCTTGTATAAAACCTTCTTCAGTTCCCAAGTCTTGTAACATAAATTTATCTTGAATCTCCTTCTGTTCTACATTGTTGTTCATTTGTTAATGAAGTCATGTGTGTTTTGATTTGATTCGTGTCTTGTCTCTGCCCCTGTCTTGTCATTGCCTGTTTCCTTCATGTATCATGACTAAACTCACTTGTTTTCAGTTTCCTTACTGATTTATGTATCTATTTAAACCCTCTTGTTCATCCGGTGCTTTGCTCTGTGTGATCATAGTCTGGATCAGATCTATCTATTACCTGCAGTTTTTTTAACCTGTATTTTCATTTGATCTCATTTGGATTTGTTTTCAGCTATAATGAATGATCTCCTGTACATGTGTGCACACAGCCTGCCTCTGTTCTTCTGACAGTGTCTTCGAGATAAAATTCACACCCAAATTCAAGGATAGCTAAAAACATCATTTGTTAAACATAACATAGAAACACAACACAAACAAAATCAGGAAGCACTGGGAAAAAGAAACACACAAAGACAATACAAAGACAGGGATTGATAGGGAAGAAATTAGACACAAAAAGAACAGGTGTGCTGAGGTGGGAAGGAATAGACAAGGGTGGGACAGACATGTGAACACAAAATGTAAACAAAATCACATGGCAAAAATCCTGGGCTAGATCCTGACAGATAATTTAAAAAAACATAGCTTGAGGAATGATATACTTACATTGAACTGTTTAAATTCAGTTATAATCATATGTAGTGATGTGGTACTTACAGTTATCAGTTTTACTGCTGATCAGAACTGCTGAGGGATTTTAATCACATTTCTTTTGTCTTAGTGAGTTTATCTACACATCGGTAATGGAACAGAGTCTCTTCATACTCTTGTTTTCCACAGGTGAGAGAAGTGTGTGTGTGTGTGTGTGTGTGTGTGTGTGTGTGTGTGTGTGTGTGTGTGTGTGTGTGAGAGAGAGAGAGAGAGAGAGAGAGAGAGAGAGAGAGAGAAAACTTTAAGTGTAAGTTGTTGGTGAGCTGCTTTGTGTGTCTTAAGTCACTCAAAGAAATTAAGGAAAATTATGGGACGAGTTAATTAATATAAGGGGAAAAAACAAAACTGATATTGCATAAAATGTTTAAAATTTATCCACAGGATTCGTTCCTCTCATCCTGTCTGTCCCTCGTCAGTACTATCTGATCCAGCAGGGGAAAAACTGGAGTGATGCTCAGGCTTACTGCAGAGCCACACACACTGACCTGGCGATCATCGACAGTAATGACAACATGGTCCGATTTCAGAATGAAGCACAGAGACAACAATTCAGTTCCAGTGCTTGGATTGGACTCTACAATCCCATCAATAGCTGGCGCTGGTCCATGGGAAATGAACCACTGGGAAGCACAAGATGGGGTACAGGTGAACCTGACAATCAGCATGGAAATGAAGAGTGTGTTTTGATGTTAGCCTCAGGTTGGGCAGATGCACCCTGTACTTCATCATTCCCATCTGTTTGTTTTGATGGTAAGAATTTAATTAATTCTCACTTTTTTGTTATTTGTCAGTAGAGAATGTTGTACTGTTTGTTGTTTTTAAACTGCTTAAAACAATTGAATGAACTGTCTTTATGTCTTTGACATTTCAGACACATGGGGAATAGTTAATTGTTCCGTTTAAATTTGTACCATGTTCTTGATGTTCTGTTAGCAATTGTAGAGAAATTTCCTTACTTAAATGTTGTAATTGGGGGGGCACGGTGCACGGTGGCTTAGTAGTTAGCACGTTCACCTCACACCTCCAGGGTTGGGGGTTCGATTCCCAACCTCCACCTTGTGTGTGTGGAGTTTGAATGTTCTCCCTGTGCCTCGGGGGTTTCCTCCGGGTACTCCGGTTTCCTCCCCCGGTCCAAAGACATGCATGGTAGGTTGATTGGCATCTCTGGAAAATTCTCCGTAGTGTGTGAGTGTGTGTGTGCCCTGCGATCTGTTGGCTCTCCGTCCAGGGTGTATCCTGCCTTGATGCCCGATGACGAATGAGATAGGCACAGGCTCCCCGTGACCCGAGAAGTTCGGATAAGCGGTAGAAAATGAATGAATGAATGAATGTTGTAATTGGTAAGAATTTTTTTTTTGGAAGTATTAGCATTGCTTGAATACACACATTTTATCATGTGTTTTAATCTCACAGACAGTTATACGGGAACTCAGAGGTACATTTACATTTCTACTTCTATGACATGGCTTGAAGCACAGGCTTACTGTAGACAGCATCACACAGACTTGGCCAGCTCAAGAGATGCAACTGAAGACTCCGTTATAAAGGGACTGGCCTCAGGCTTAACTTGGTTTGGTCTGTTCAGAGACTACTGGAAGTGGACAGACCAAACCAATTTCTCTACCATCAGCTGGATGACTGGAAAACCTGATAATGCTCTGTGGAATGAAAACTGTGGTTATATAAATGACGGTCAGGCTGCTGATGCTCTATGTTCAGACATAATGCCTTTCTTCTGTTATAAAGGTGAGTTAATGTTTTATTCAGTCGTACATTTAGGCAAATTGAACTGAGTTGAGTATGATGGTGTAATTGTGTGTTATTGTTTGTGTTCCTGCATTTAGATGCCACAGGACAACAACAAATACTAAGAGTGAAGGTCCGATCTGATAAGGATGTGAATGATCCTGCAGTGATGAAGGCCATCTTGGAGCAGGTGGGTCTCATCCTCCACAAGACTTATAATGTACATTTCCCAGTATTCATCAAACTCTGACACATATAAACTGTACTGTAATTAGATTCTGACTGTTGTATTCAGTTTCTGTATCATTTCCTACAGCTGAGTCTCTATCCTGCATTATTTAGTAATAAAAGTCTTATTCTGTTCTTCAGATCAACCAGAAACTGAAGGATCATTCGGGGAAAGACAACATCACAGTGAAATGGCGTAAACAATCAGATGGAGTTGTGTTTCACAAGGTGGAGGAAGAAAGAAATACTACAGTAGTAAATAATAAGTGTGACCTCTAAATCTATGTTACCTCTAAGTTATCTTTAAGTTACCTTTAGATCGATGCTAATTTTGGATGAACTGTTTAGCTGTTATATGTACTATATTAGCTTAATACTAATATGTTAAATCTATTTCTATAACTAGTAGTCAATAAGTAATGTATATTAAATGACTGTTTTATTTGTTCCGGATAAGGGTGTTTGCCAAATGCCATAAATGTAAAGGTAAATATAAGATATACAAGTCAGGCTCTCATTCACCATATTGTGAAGTATTGTGTGTTCCAAACCTTCTTTATTGCCGATATCGCCTCATTGTGTTTTGACCTGTTTTACTATTCTTGGTATTTGGTTTCTGTTTAGCATTTATTTGCCACACTGCTTGTTTGCCCATGTTTTGAACTTTGCCTAAACTTTTTTCATGTTTGAATTGTCTGCTTGTGATTCCTTTAGTAAACGCCACATATTAATTCTAATACACCTCCTAAAGTGGATTATTTTCACAAATGAACAAAGCCAAAAATGGACCAGCTCCCTCATACCTCAAGGCCCTCATCAGTCCTTGCACTGGGGGTCTGAAAAACTGAGTCACTGGCTAACTTCAAATGACGGTTGAAGACTTACCTCTTCATGAAATACTTATACCTTCTTCCCTGTTTGATTTATATGTCGAAGAAAAAAATAAACTGGACAGTGTGTATTAATGATAAAGACTTAAATGCATTTGTGTATGTCACTCTGGATAAGAGAATCTGCCAAATGTCATAAATGTAAACAAACAGTGAAGAATTAATGTTCTTTGTTTATATTTTATTCATAAAAAATTAAAAAATAGCAGTATTAATAAACATAAATTATTTGCCAAAGTATCACACAAAGGTTTCAAATAAAATAATGCTTTGATAATGATATGCAAAGAACTGCTCACAGCCAAGATGTGTTCTAAAGTCTGCTGCCTTTTTGTCAGTATTTAATATTAACCAACTCAGAATCTCTGCTAAAGCTTATAACCTTTAGTGTACAGAGCTACAGTAATTACAACTGATTTTATCAGGAACATACACATACAAAAAGCAGGGAAAAATGTCTAGTTCAAGTATTTCAGAAAGAAATTTGTTTTCACCCGTGTTGAAGATGTGTTTGGACACCTAGGGGAAGTGCAGACCTACCTCTTACTGTTATGACAGCCATGATGGCTCCCTCTGCTGGCCTGCAGAGGATTTGCTGCACTTTATCATCAGGACACCATTTCCCACAAATCATTGCACCACAAACTCAGCACACCTGTTTCCTGTTTGTAATCACCAGGTCTATTTAAGCTCATTCAGAACTCTCTGATGGTGCAAAGTAGTGCTAGCCCTGTGTGCATTCTGAGGGTATTAGTTTTGACCCTGCCTGTTTATCGTGTTTACAAATGTTTGCTACCTGCCCTGACCTATGCCCGGATTGACTACTGTTTTTGGATTTCCTTTGATGATGTTGTTTGCCTGATGTTTGACCCATGCCTGTTTTGGATATTGCCTAATAAACCAGCATTTGGATCTGACCTGTTCCACGTGTGTGACAGAATACTTCGCCTGACAAGCTCGAGCGGTTTATTTCATACACCCTGGTTTCATCAGTACATCAGCCATAAACCAAACAACTAAATCCAGCATTCCCAGTAAGTCTTCTGGCACCTTTTATTACTCATCTAAGGATTCAGCAGTGATATCTTCCCATTCCGATTGGTGTGTTCCCGTACCCCGACATACCGATACAGTGGCACACAAGTTCAAGTGTTTCTCCCCTCCACTGAGGAAGAATGGTGGGACAGGTTGGCCGACAGGTTGTCTCTCCACCAACAAGGACGAGTGGTGAATTGTTTTGCCCAATTATTCTAGACATGTGTGGTGGGTTTGAACCTCAGCGACTTGGAATTATAGTTGTACTTAAATGACTGTTTGGATGAACTTTTGTCTCAGGCAGAAATGCAAAGCTTACAAATTTTGGACTTTTGGGGTTTTGTCAGTAATTTTAGAAAGCCGTACCAGATGGAACTTATGGGAAACCCTGGATGGAAAATCCATTCACAAAAGGGCCGCCACTATGCCGGTCTCTGCTGCTAAAATAGCTGCTGCCATGCCTGCCTCTGCTCCCAAAATGGCCACCAACATGCCTGTCTCAGATCATAAAATGGCTGCTACTATGCCTGAACCCTTGTCTAGGAGGGCAATCAGAAGAAAACGCTTCGCAAGCAAGACTGCTGTGTCTGCACCTACTCCTAAAATGGCTACCGTTTTACCTGCACCTGTTTTCAAGATGGCTATTCCCGAATCTACACCAGCTGTTAAATGAGCCACTATCCTGACAACACCTGTCCCTCAGAGGGCCGTTACCATCCTTTCACCTGTTGTCAAGATGGCTGCCATTCCTGCCTCCCAACCACTTCACAAAATGGCTGCCACATCCGAGCCACTCCACAAAATGGCTGCCTCACCTACCTCTCCTGTTCCTGCAAAGCCTCAACTACTAGTGTCTACTCTACTGGACCCCCAGATGACGTCTGTACAGGTGTCTAAGGGTCAAAATCCAGTTATGTCAAGTTTATTGATCCCCAGGGCTACAGAGGTATGTTCTCTCAGTTCCATGCTTCCTGCATTTGATATGGCACCATGGTATGATTGCTGCCCTTTTGTTTCACCAGGCAGTTCCCAAATCCATGACTCAATCATCTGACTCTCCTGAGCCTTCTGGGCCCTCTGAATTTTCTGGTGGACTATGATGGTCCACAACACCTTACTTCAGATGATGTAGTGATGTGACCTCACCCACTGACAAGGCCAAGGGTGCACTGCAACAGCAGAAACAACGTAAATACAGTAACACTTGTTGATTACAATTTTATATTACATGCCAGCATATTTACCCAGTATGATCATGTCGCAGGAAATTTCCCCTTTTGCTTTCTATGGTAGACATTTTTTGGTGTGTGTTTCTGCAATGTTTTGACCTTTCTTGTTAAGTCCCGCCTTCATGCACGCCATTGGGCCGAGGGCAATGACTGCTTCTCAATCATTGCCCTCGGCCCAATGGCATCAGCCGAGACAAAGCAGCAGCCTGTTAACTACAGGTGGCCCATCATGGCTCCAAAACAGTGTAAAAATGCCTCAAGGAAAAAATCCCTGTTTTTGTTTTGGTCGGGAAACGTGCTCATTGACATGGCAAATAAGCTAAAACACGGAGCGGATTAGGTTTGCTGGATTAATTACAGGTGAGTTTGTTTTCAAAAATCGTAAGTGACTTTTAAGTAGCTTTGTGTGTAAACGTGACCGTTTAGACAACACATTCTGCTGTATGAATGCAATATAGAACAGTGACAACAAAACAATCATGGACCTTGATGTTGAGTGGTGAATGGTAAGTGTTTAAAAAAAATCTGTTAACCTGTCATCCAACATAATTTAAGTTAATTGGCAACAGGTGAATACAATTTTTTTTTAAATCTTATTCTTAATGTTTGATGCAAGTTGCATTAAAAAGTATTAGGTTTCAGAATTGTGGTGTTGTTGTTTTTAGAAGGTTGCTTGCCTTTCAATCATTTAAGAACACTCATATGCACCAACGGATTTCATCTTATGAGGTGTGTTACCTTTAACCACATGGATGATGTATTCATGCAAATTTTGTGATTGCTCTCTGAAGACCGTTAAGGGATATGCTAATCATCAAATCTTGCACCGACATGAAGCAAATGCTCAATTTCCATGTTGCTTCCCAGAATGCAAATGTAAATTCTCAAAATACAATGCTCTCAAAGCTCATGTTTATCGCCATCACAAAAGACCACATACTCATTTTGCTGATTTGACAGGCACGTTTGTTTGCAACAATACAGACTGTCCACAACAATTTACAGACATGAACAATGTCCTTTCTCATCTCAGGTCACATTTATCCAAGGGAGAGGTGGTGTATTGTCCTTTTGAAAAATGCGACAAAAAATTCAGTTTAAGATCAAGTTTCACTGCCCATGTTTCACGAAAGCACGGGACTTCTATGTTTGCACAGTTATGGATTATGGATACTTTATCTAAGCAACCTTCTTCAGCATTTTTTGATGTTACTGAGGATGAGGTTGATGAAAGTGAATTCACAGACTCGCTGACGAAATGTAACGCAAAGTCCTTGTACATGAAAAATCTCTGCCTGTTTTATATGCAGCTACAAGCCAAATACCTGGTGCCATCCTCAACCATTCAGATGATTGTGGAGGAATTCAGTGGATTAAATTATCTGTCATCAGTACACACACAAGATGTTCAGGGAAATACTCAAGTCAAAAACGGCCCTCTCACAATGTGATATTGAATCTGTGGTGCAGACTTTGCAAGGCCAATATTCACATTCAGCTTGTAATTCATTTCTTTCCACAGAATACCAAAGAAGACAGTATCAGAAAAAATTTTTGTACATGCATCCACAAAGTGAGAACCGAAACCTACGTTATGCACAGTATATTCCACTGAAGAACACTTTAAAAACCATGTTAATAGACCCAGTAGTGTGGGAGCAGTGTGCCAAACATCAGCATGTACCACTCTTCTGTGTTCTTTGACATCTGTGATGGCTCTGTATTCAAATCCAATGACTTGTTTAAGCAGCCTGAGATTACAATCCAACTTATCTTGTACCAGGATGCCTTTGAGATTGTGAATCCCCTTGGGTCAACTAAAAAAAGACACAAAATGATTGGAGTGTATTTTACACTGCCACTTTGAGCCATTTTACAGATCATGCATTGATAACATTCAGTTATCACTTTTGTGTCATGAGAGACTTTAACTATTTTGGTCAAACCAAGATTTTTCCTAAGTTGTTGGCAGATGTCAAAGAACTTGAAGAGCATGGATTTGTGACATCTTCAGGTGACATAGTACGTGCAACAATAGTGGCTATTATCGGTGATAATTTGGGGTCCCACTGCATCGGTGGTTACTCACAGAACTTCAGTACTGCGAAGCATTGCTGTAGGTATTGCTTGGTATCTCGCAGTGAACTTCAGAATGTGTGTAGACTTTCCCAACCGCACAGTTGAGTCCTATAAGGCGGCAGTGGAAACTCTAAGGAAGTCCATTTTCAACTCTATCAAATATTTTCATGCTGCTCAGCCTGGCCTTCCCCCATGCCTTGGCCACGACTTGTTTGAAGGCATTGTAGCTATTGACCTTGCCATTTTCTTGGAATACTTTGTAAAAAGGAAGTGGTTTTCATGTACACAGCTGAACAGGAGACTTGCACAATTCAAATATCTGGATTCTGATGCTGGTTCTGCCCCCTCTCAGATGTTAAATGTGAAAAAGGCAGAAAGTTAGGTGGTCGAGCAGCTGAGAACTGGTGTCTCCTCAAATTTCTTCCTGCCATAATTGGAGACAGAGTAGAGTCACAAGACCCTGTATGGCAACTGACTGTTAAGTTGAAAGAACTGGTTGAGCTAGTGTGTGCTCCCAAGATTACCACTGCACAGATTGCATATCTCAATGTCTTAATACCAGAATATCTGGAAACAAGAAAGGAGCGGTTTCCTGGTGAAAATTTGAAACCAAAACATCATTACATGCTTCACTACATCACTCATTTTAAGTCTTGGACCTTTAATTCATTTATGGTCATTTGATTTGAAAGCAAACATTCCTACTTCAAAAGAAGTGTGAGAAGAACACAGAACTTCAAAAATGTATGCAAGACATTGTCACACAACCATCAACTTCTTCAAGCATATCTTCACTCACTGTCATTTTTTTCACCAAAGCTTAAAAGTGACTTGGCCACATACTCTCCTCATTTGTACAGTGATGCTGTGTGCAAAGCTGTTGAGACAAGCTTGCTTTATGAACCACACTTTGTTTCAACACGGGTAGAATACAAGGGTACCCTGTACAGGAAAGGAAACTTAATTTGCCTTAAATGTGAAGGAGTATTCTATTTTACAGTTTGGACAGATTGAGCTGATTTTTGTGAAGGATGATGAGATGACTTTCCTTGTGACTCCCCGCCCATCAGTGTATTTGCATGATTATGGACTTTATGAGATTTTGCCTGCGACAAAGGAATTAATTTGTGTAAATGCTGAGGAATGTCTGGATTATTATCCCTTAAATGAGTACAGTTTTATGGGACTGAAGGTCATTACTCTGAAGCACAGCATTCATCTGTAAAAAGGATAAACTGTCCTCTCCCAACAGAAATGGATGCATTGACTTTTATTGAGAATGTGTTCCCAAACCCTATAAGTTCAAAGCTAGCCAGAGAGGGTTTGAACAGCCTAGGTGTGGAGACCATAGATGACCTACAGTTTTTGAAAGATGATGATGAGCTTTCTGAGACCAATTGAAGCAAGAAAACTAATAGCCCAAATCCCAAGTAAGTTTTCAAATCAATGATTGTTTTTACATATACACTAGTCAACATTTGAAGCGGATCAAAAAGTTCACAAGAACAGGTATTATGAACAACTGTTATGAAAGGTTTGATCCACTTTAAATGTTGACTTGTGTACAATACAATTAGATGAACTGGAAAAACACCCCAGTCTCTTTCATTCTGTACATTGTTAGCTGTACTCTTTACTTGTATTACAGTATGTCAATGTGTTTCTTGTTTCTGCAGTATGGTTTTTAGTGCAGTTTTTTGTTTATGCCATGTAGATATTGCTTCCACTCTGCAAAACCCTGCCAATGATTTGTCTGCTGAATACACTTCACCTGCTCCTGGATGCTCAATTTCACCATCCAGCTCTTCAAGACGTGAGTAAAACGCTGATACAACATTAAACAATCCACAAACATTTTGAAAGCAAAACATTTAATTTGTCAATTCTTGTAATTCATATACAGAGAATTTGCAATGTGAGCTTGACCAGCCTTTAGCACGCCTGGCAAACAAATTGTGCCACACGTGCAGTTCACAGAGCGATATATGTATATGTACAAACCCGATTCCAAAAAAGTTGGGACACTGTAGAAATTGTGAGTAAAAAAGGAATAGAATAATTTACAAATCTCAAACTTATATTTTATTCACAATAGAATATAGATAACATATCAAATGTTGAAAGTGAGACATTTTGAAATGTCATGCCAAATATTGGCTCATTTTGGATTTCATGAGAGCTACACATTCCACAAAAGTTGGGACAGGTAGCAATAAGAGGCCTGAAAAGTTAAATGTACATATGTACAAAGTTAAACGTACATACTTTTCCGGCCTCTTATTGCTACCTGTCCCAACTTTTTTGGAATTAGGTTTGTATATGTGTGTATGTATACAAATTTTAAGTTTTAAG
Source organism: Tachysurus fulvidraco (assembly GCF_022655615.1). NCBI lineage: Eukaryota > Metazoa > Chordata > Actinopteri > Siluriformes > Bagridae > Tachysurus > Tachysurus fulvidraco. The sequence goes on from NC_062535.1 coordinate 21,026,948, forward strand.
ACAACTAATTATGAAAGGTTTTGATCATCTTAAAATTGACTAGTGTAGTTTGATGGGGGGCCTCAAAACATTGATTTTTGGAAATTGCATACATTGTGATCCGTACATGTGCCACTGTGGTGATTACCTGGTGCATGAATGACCAAACCGTCTCCAGTTGAGTCAGCAGCTTATGCCTGCGGAGTGTGAAGACTGTTGTGCATTGTTCAGAGCAACTACAGGCCACAGTGCAGCAAATCACCAGCAACACGTTAAATGTGCCCATTTCATGCTAGTGATTTGTTGCACTGTGATCCTGCAGTCCCTGTGAAAAATGCACAACAGTCTCCCCTCTGACAATAATGCACTGCGGACATAAAACAAGTCTGGGCACCACTTTAAATGCATACTCTATATAGTGGCACATGAACAACCCACAAAGCCCCATGCTATCTCTGTTTGTCCGTTATTAAACTTCAATAAATCCGCAGCTTGGGAATAGGCAATTTTGCAGAAATTACAGCTGCATGAAAAGTGTTCATCCTGTAACCTGTGGACATTGGTTTATCTTCTAGGTGACAGTAGCTGTGAAACTTCGTTTTATGACCATGACTGGCATTATTGTTTTGATGTTCCATGGCAAAAAATGGCAGCAAGTTTTATGAAAAAGTAGGCCAAGTTGCTCTGAGAGAAGACAGTTGGTCCGCATTGTTGCTTCTGAGATCCTGGATGTCAGCAAATGTCCAGCAAAATAACGTATCAGAAATAGCCCGACAAATGGTGATTGCATACCCAAAGTCTTTCAGAGATGAGATTAATTCCCAGGTTTTAGGAAGTGGATATGATTCTCTCCTCAAACAACTGGTGTGTAGAATTGACAATTTTAAATGAGCAAAAGCTATTAGTACACCACTTTGTGGTACTCGAAGTATCAATAAAGAAACGAAAATTGTTATATGGTTGTATAAATTCTGATCCACAACTGCTAGTTGGAGAAACATCCGAATTGCAGCAGGAAAAGAAAGAAGTTGCTAGTACTGTTTCAAAATAATGAAAGTGATGTAAAGACAATCTATGACTTAATGACTTCTACTTACACCTCTCAAAGAAACAACATCCAATCTGAAAAGGAAACCAAAGATTTACTTGATGAGTGGCCATATCTTTTTCAGCCTGCAGGAATTAAAGCACACTTTAAAGAGCTCACTGGCATTGACATAAACAGATTTGAAGAATCTGCTTCCAGTAAGTTCAGAAGAATATTGGAGTACTTTCAATTTCAGTGCACAGAAAGAGCAAGCAGAGCAGGGAGAATCCTCACAAAGTATAGAGCTGGAGGGGATGATGTTTGTGGGGCAGTGATATTGCTGCTAACCCATTTCAAAAATGACCAAGACCACTTTCTTGTGATGGTAGAAGACACCTCTGTTCCAAGTGATATATGCTCAGAACAGCTTCCAGCAACACCATGTATAGTAATGTGTGGTGGGTATTATTTACTATGATCTTGCAACACAATAATTCCTGGTTTCGGGTGACCAGAACTCGCATTCTGTTAAATATTATGTCTTCCTGATTTTGTTTGTTCAAAGGAGAGAACCCACTGACAGCCAGTGTGTACATGGTAGCAGTAGACCAGATGATTGTAAATGACCATCTCTTGAGTTTTACAGAAGCCCTGTATCTGATGTTCTCTCTTTACTATATATTGAACATCAGTTACCCTGTAGAACTGGGAGCCACACTAGAATTCTTGCAAAGGTAATTCATAGACTGCATTCCTTTTATTTAAGAAGCATACAACAATTATTTAAGGATATTGTTTGTGTTGTGTTTTAAAGGTGCATCTTTAGGATAAATCCTCAAAGGTACCAAGGTGGAAAAGAGAGAGAGAAAAAGAGAGCGTACTCTGTCAACCCCAGAGTATTGAGTCTGACGTCAAAAACTGCTGCATTTGACTGGGGAGAGTAACAGGTATAGAAGCTCGTTTGTCTGTTGTGCACCAAAGGACAATAATTTTTATAATTAACTCCAATATATGTGATGTAATTGTCTGTGGCGAAAACTGAGAGTATTTGGTTAAGGCTTGTTGCTGTTTCTGCTCTTCTTTTGGTTTGGGTTTTAATTATAACTGTTTGTGTCCCCACAGATGTGGTCTTTCAGAAGATTGACATTTCGCTGAAGAACAGGACAGACCGACTTTTTGTAAATCAGTGCAGCGCTTTGTTCATTTTTATTACCATGTGATGAACTTCAAAATTATCAGAGTCCAGGCCCAGTGTTTTTGTTTATTTTGAATTGAACACATTTGTGTTCTGAAACATGCTTTATCCATTTTCCCCATGTGACATGTTCAGGATTATCAGAATCCAGGTCGACTTTTTTTTTTTTAATTGAACAAATGTGTGTTCTAAAACATGACTTTTGCTGGGAAGTGTTTTTCCATTGTTTGTTGAAGGTTTGCTATATAATAAAAAGCTGAATATACTCTGGCTACCATAATTTATTTTACATATAACATTTTACAAAAAATTGTGTTTCAGGAGTATTTTTAATTTGTTTTTTTTAGCATTAATTCTGTCACACAGTATACAAAGATGTCCCTGTACATTTGGTTTAAATGGGGGTGCACGCCGAAGAAGTTTGACAACCACTGGCTTATAGATTTGGCTTTTTTGTGATTAAAAAAAGCCATTTATTTGTAATGAAAATTTAGGAAATGTTTGAAAAGTGGAAATAAAGTGCTTTATTAAGAGAAGAGTGTTTATTAAAAATGAAGTATTTATTGGGTAGGCTTAGGGGTCTGTGTAGACGGGCTTTTATTCTCACAACTATGTAGCATCCATTTAAAAATTTTAATAAATATAATAATTTTCACTCTGATAATTAATGGATCCTGTTAATCTTCAAAAATGCTGAGGTGCAACTATCTGCCAATATAGATAGCATCTAATTAGTATTTACACCTGATGTAAATAGCATTACGTAAAAATGCTGATATTGTCAGTGAAAATAAAAATATATCTATTTTTCTTAGTGTAAATAGCATCTACAGCTGGTTATTTCAGATTTCGATATGGAAATCATGACAATTAGCTTACCTTAACAATAAATGGTTTTCCAGAAGTGCTGTAACAAGTGGGTTGGACAGGAGTGTGTGTTTGGATGAGGATACCAATAAGTGAAACGCATATTCGAAATATGACCTCTTTAACCCCCGGACCTCCGGAGCAGTGTGGGGAGCAATTAGGGTAAGGTGCCTTGCTCAAGGGCACCACAGTCGCAACACTCTGGCCGTGAGACTCGAACCGGCAACTCTTTGGTTACAAGCCCAACACTCTAACCACTAAGCTACAACTGCCCCCATAGTAATAAAATGCTCTAACAGCCACAAGAGAAAACTGATGCCTTTTGCCACTAACCACAGCGGCAAAAAACTAAAAAAATATTTTATAAACAACCCAGTCAATAACTTTTGAAAAGATGCACACACCACTCCAAAACAAGTTGCTAAATATTTATTTGACCCTAAAGAACATACTACAAGTCTTTAATGTGCTATTATTTACTCTAGATGTTCACTTTCCATCATCACTCTATTCTATGGGGTTCTCCATTGGCAGAGCATCCAGTTCAATAACTTTTGAAAAGAGGCACACACCACTCCAAAACAAGTTGCTAAATATTTATTTGACCCTAAAGAACATACTACAAGTCTTTAATGTGCTATAATTTACTCTAGATGTTCACTTTCCATCTTCACTCTATTCTATGGGGTTCTCCATTGGCAGAGCATCCAGTTCAATAACTTTTGATAAGAGTCACACACCACTCCAAAACAAGTTGCTAAATATTTATTTGACCCTAAAGAACATACTACAAGTCTTTAATGTGCTATTATTTACTCTAGATGTTCAATTTCCATCATCACTCTATTCTACGGGGTTCTCCAGTGGCAGAGCATCCAGTTCAATAACTTTTGAAAAGAGGCACACACCACTCCAGAACAAGTTGCTAAATATTTATTTGACCCTAAAGAACATACTACAAGTCTTTAATGTGCTATTATTTACTCTAGATGTTATGTGCTATTATTTACTCTAGATGTTCACTTTCCATCATCACTCTATTCTATGGGGTTCTCCATTGGCAGAGCATCCAGTTCAATAACTTTTGAAAAGAGGCACACACCACTCCAAAACAAGTTGCTAAATATTTATTTGACATATTTGAAATATTTATTTATTTATTTATTTTATTTCCATCATCAATGTTGGTGTAAAGTGATTCGATGTCAGCTGTAAAGAGAAAAGCATGACCAGGAAAGGATTTGTCCCGAATCTTCTCTATGAAATCATACGCGTCTTTTAAATAACTGTCGTGAATTTGAGAAAGTGGATTCAAAAAATGGTCGACATATTGTGCTGAATTGTACGACTCGCTGCCACAATCGGACACGATAGGGCGGCCCTGGGGAACCGTCGTCCATGCCTTAGGATCTTTGTGTACCTTGGGAAGCAGATAGAAGCATCGTGGCCGTGGTGGATTCGGTCCTATGAGGTACATTTTTTGTTTATGATTAATGTAACCTTTAGTCTGTAATTTTTGGAAGACAATCAATAAAGACTGCGTTTGATTCTGTATCGAGTGTGGTAATCGAATATAATGATCTGGATTGTCAAGTTGTCGACGAGCTTCCAACAAATATTGTTGTCTGTCCAATATGACTACAGCCGAGCCTTTGTCAGCAGGTTTTATAACAATATCTTTGTTGTTCTTCAATTGTGTCAAAGCTAATCTCTGATGTCGATCCAAATTATCCCTATCCAACAATGGAGAATTTAATAAGGTAACTGTCCTGTAATTATTCTGAACTAGTTTTGAAATGGGTGAAGAAATTGTCTCAATCTTGGGGGTCCAATTTGATTTATTAAGAAAGGGTAAACGTTCTATATCCGATTCATAATCAAAATAGTCTAACAATTTCAACGTTCTATTAAAAGGCATGGACGTCTTCCAAGAGCTCTCCAGGAACCACCCTCCGTGGCGTCGGCACAAAAGTCAGACCCCTGCTCAGGAGCTGCTCCTGCGAATCTGTAAGTATAAATGTTCTAGAGAGGTTAATAATGTTATTTCGTACGGTGTGTTGAACCGAGATACACTTTTCCGAATCTAGTAGTTTAATTGGTCCAGCCAATGTGCCAAAATGTCGATCGCCGTCTGCCTAGTCCAGTGGACCGGATCCTTAGGGTTCACCCTAAACCTAAGAGGGGAAAGTTCAGTAAGAAACTTAGTACTGGTACAAATAAACTCATTGAGTTTCTTCAGGTTTTTCTGTTGAGAGGCAGGGAGCAGATCAGAGAAGTGGATCACAGGGGTATAGACCATCGCATTGGGGAAAGCTGTCGCCGCCGATCTCCACAATTCTTGTAACTGTTTCTTAGATGTCTGTTGGAGCAGTTGTTCTTTGTTGTTGATGCCCAAAGCCAGGATTACCTTCTGAGTATTCGGATTAGGTGTCAGTTTCTGCAAGACCTTAGCGATGTGTAAGAAGTTAGCACCCGGAAAACTGTCTATCTGTACCAAAGGATTATAAAACTGTGGAATACGAGCCAAATTGGAATCTCCTATGAATACGATCGGTTTGTGAACCTTCAAATGCCAATCCTGAATCTTTCTGGTAGATCTGGGATGTTTGACAGGGAAACGGGGAGAACCAGCTCTCTCCAAAACCATCTCAGCCTGTTGAGTTGAAGCTGCTCGGAGCGGAGCATCATTCACTGAAATGTCAGACAAACGCAGGGGTGATACGGAAGGCCGGGAAGAAGATGGAGTTAAAAATGAGGAGGCTTCAGATAAGACCTTGGTCAAGAGTCCTTTATTATGTCCTTCATCACAGCCTCTTTACCTGATCCCGAATCGGCCTCCTTCACCGAGTCAGAATTAGGGGTACAAGGCAGAATAGTTTGTGATATAGGGACAGCTACATTACTGAAGACAATATCACATGATTGTATCTCACTATCAACAATCTTATCTCCAAGTACTAGAGTTCTATCTGGAGTATCACACAATTGGATCAAATCCTCTGTGGGCAAATGATGCATCTCTGCCTCAACCGTGACCGGTTTGGCCTTGCAGAAACTGACATCAACCACCGTCGAATGGACCTGTGGGATCAAGTTTGTGGAGATCCGAGACGAGGGCTCACAAGAAAAACCTGCATGTTCTGATCGATCCAAATCTACATTGGGAAGGGTCTGTACAGAAGTCAAAGCAGAGGTGCCAGAAGAAACCGCCATCACTTCCTGATCAAAAGAACATTGATTTACAATCAAATTCTTAGTCACAGTCAACGTATCGATTTTTAATCTATGTTTATATCGGTTTCGGGCCCACTTACATACTTGTTCCCAAGCCGAATCAAGCCACTCTTTTATGTTAGTCAGCAAACTAGATTGGGTCACCGTATAGTGGTCAAGAAGGAGCCGCATGTTCCGTCGCATCCATTGGTTGGTGTTATCGGCAACATACTGTAAGACTACATTATTGGGACATGCTGGTTTAATAAATTTGGTCAACCTATTCACTTGCTTAGACATACCCTTGGGAAAGGCATCAGTGTGTATAGCATGACTTATAATCTGTATGTGATGTGTAATCTGAATGAGTTTAAAATATTGCTTATCAAGAACAATATGTGATGTCTGTATTGCATTCTCCACCCCATCTGCTTGTAAGTTCTCTAGGACAGCAAATCTGTTGCTCAGTGTGGCCATGGAAACAGAGGACCAAGATTTAATTAATCTGATAAAAATCTATGAGTCTTACCCCACCGGACCATAGAGAGATCCGTCTGGTGTCCAAACACTGAAGACTGGTCCAAGAGGATTCAGCCAAACGGCCTCCAGCAGAACTCTTCTCCAAACAATAGGCTCAGTCCAGGAAAAAATCAATTAATCCTCTTTATTGAAAAAAGTAATCCTTTAAAAGAATCAGTGTGCACACTGTAGCAAAAAAGAAAAAAAGCCATCCAAACAAGTTTAAAAGCGATGTCCTGACGTTTCGCGACACAGTCGCTGCTTCAGAGGACTATGAAGTTCTGTCCTGCTCCCCGTTACTAAAAGTGTTTGGAGCAAGGAGTTCTTCAATTGGGGTGGAGAGCTGATTGGTCCCTGAGCCTAAATGCTAAATGTAATCAGGTGTTGAAGAGAAACAATTAAGGCTAGAGACAGGAAATGGGAAGAGGAGAAAGAAGAGGGGAATGCTGGGATACGTAGTCCAAATTCAATCCCCCATTGAAAAATATGCATTCTAAAGAGAATAAAGATTATTTATCCCTTAAAAAGAGCTTTAAGATTGGGGAAAGAAAAGGAAAGATCCCCTGCTATACCCCTCATCCACTCTCAGATCCGTTGTCCCTAAAAAGCCTCAAAAATAAAAAAGAAAATTATATATTATGGTGAAAAAGAGAAAGAGAAGGAGAAAAAAATATTATATATAATTAAATGATATCCCCCGATCATAAGGAGTTCAGTGGCACTGGCAAGGTTAGGTTTAGAAATAGATGTTTAATTTGAGGAATCATGTCCTTGTGGTGCACTGGCCTAAAGAATCCCAGATAAAGATGGTACCAAAAGAAAAAAAGAAAAAGAAAAAGAAGAGGCAGAAAGAAAGAAAAAAAGAAAAAAGGAAACAGTTGTAATAAAAAATAAAATCGGTTATGGTTAGGTTGAGGTTCTGGTCGACATGTGATGTCCACCTATTATAATGCCACAGTCTGAAAAAGTTGGTTATGGTTAGGTTTCTAACTAATATGAAAAAAGTTAATAAATTAGGTTCGGTATAGTTGGTTATGGTTAGTTTCCACCTATTATAATGCCACAGTCTGAAAAAGTTGGTTATGGTTAGGTTTCTAACTAATATGAAAAAAGTTAATAAATTAGGTTCGGTATAGTTGGTTATGGTTAGTTTCCACCTATTATAATGCCACAGTCTGAAAAAGTTGGTTATGGTTAGGTTTCTAACTAATATGAAAAAAGTTAATAAATTAGGTTCGGTATAGTTGGTTATGGTTAGTTTCCACCTATTATAATGCCACAGTCTGAAAAAGTTGGTTATGGTTAGGTTTCTAACTAATATGAAAAAAGTTAATAAATTAGGTTTGGTATAGTTGGTTATGGTTAGTTTCCACCTATTATAATGCCACAGTCTGAAAAAGTTGGTTATGGTAGGGTTAGGGATAGGGTTAGGGTTAGGATTAGGGTTAGGATAGGGTTAGGGTTAGGGTTAGGGTAGGGTTAGGTTTTTGAAAGAGTACAATGACTCCCCCCATCACAGGGTCTTAACCTGAGTGGTTAGATAGGGAGACAAGGGAAAGGCACTGGCCGACGCATGTTATTGCTACAGCTATCGCTCTGTCAGAACTTTGTTTGTATTTAGGTCCCAAATGGGCCTTGAGGAACAAGGAGGTGAGCCACTGATTTGAGTGAGTCAGTCTCCAAGTTTTAGGATTTTCCTAAGAAAGGGGGTGTGTTCAATTAATTAATTAAATTAATTATTCATTCATTCATTCATTTATTTATTATTAAAAAAGAATTATTTTATAATTAATGGTTTATTTAAGGTTGTTAAACAAACATTTTATGAATTTCAGGACACATCATCAGCAGTGCACCTCAGGCTCAACGGGTGTTTCGGCCTTTGATCACTGAACACACTCCTCTGAGGCGGCCAGCCGTAGGTGGATCAAGCCTCGGCTTGTGTCCCATGTCCAACCGGAAGCTAACTAATGCTAACGCTCAGTAACTCCTCCGTATGGGTGGAGTCATTGAACTATTTTGCCTATTAACCTATTTTATCTATCTATTTATTTGTCTATAATGGGCTCTAATTTGCTCTTAAAAGAAGAGAGTGGAAGTGAAGGAGAGCAGAATGGGAGAGAACTTGTCTCTATCTTTAACGCTACCATTTTGCTACTGTTATTGTTAACATTATTATTATTATTATTATTATTATTATTATTATTATTATTATTATTATTATTATTATTAGTGTAGAGTGTTATTTCTATCAAAGTGCTAAACAAGTGAAAATGAATTATTTACTCTAGATGTTCAATTTCCCTCATCACTCTATTCTATGGGGTTCTCCGGTGGCAGAGCATCCAGTTCAATAACTTTTGAAAAGAGGCACACACCACTCCAAAACAAGTTGCTAAATATTTATTTGACCCTAAAGAACATACTACAAGTCTTTAATGTGCTATTATTTACTGTAGATGTTCACTTTCCATCATCACTCTATTCTATGGGGTTCTCCATTGGCAGAGCATCCAGTTCAATAACTTTTGAAAAGAGGCACACACCACTCCAGAACAAGTTGCTAAATATTTATTTGACCCTAAAGAACATACTACAAGTCTTTAATGTGCTATAATTTACTCTAGATGTTCAATTTCCATCATCACTCTATTCTATGGGGTTCTCCAGTGGCAGAGCATCCAGTTCAATAACTTTTGAAAAGAGGCACAAACCACTCCAAAACAAGTTGCTAAATATTTATTTGACCCTAAAGAACATACTACAAGTCTTTAATGTGCTATTATTTACTGTAGATGTTCACTTTCCATCATCACTCTATTCTATGGGGTTCTCCATTGGCAGAGCATCCAGTTCAATAACTTTTGAAAAGAGGCACACACCACTCCAAAACAAACTGCTAAATATTTATTTGACCCTAAAGAACATACTACAAGTCTTTAATGTGCTATTATTTACTCTAGATGTTCAATTTCCATCATCACTCTATTCTATGGGGTTCTCCATTGGCAGAGCATCCAGTTCAATAACTTTTGAAAAGAGGCACAAAGCACTCCAAAACAAGTTGCTAAATATTTATTTGACCCTAAAGAACATACTACAAGTCTTTAATGTGCTATTATTTACTCTAGATGTTCAATTTCCATCATCACTCTATTCTATGGGGTTCTCCATTGGCAGAGCATCCAGTTCAATAACTTTTGAAAAGAGGCACACACCACTCCAAAACAAGTTGCTAAATATTTATTTGACCCTAAAGAACATACTACAAGTCTTTAATGTGCTATTATTTACTCTAGATGTTCACTTTCCATCATCACTCTATTCTATGGGGTTCTCCATTGGCAGAGCATCCAGTTCAATAACTTTTGAAAAGAGGCACACACCACTCCAAAACAAGTTGCTAAATATTTATTTGACCCTAAAGAACATACTACAAGTCTTTAATGTGCTATTATTTACTCTAGATGTTCAATTTCCATCATCACTCTATTCTATGGGGTTCTCCATTGGCAGAGCATCCAGTTCAATAACTTTTGAAAAGAGGCACACACCACTCCAAAACAAGTTGCTAAATATTTATTTGACCCTAAAGAACATACTACAAGTCTTTAATGTGCTATTATTTACTCTAGATGTTCAATTTCCATCATCACTCTATTCTATGGGGTTCTCCATTGGCAGAGCATCCAGTTCAATAACTTTTGAAAAGAGGCACACACCACTCCAAAACAAGTTGCTAAATATTTATTTGACCCTAAAGAACATACTACAAGTCTTTAATGTGCTATTATTTACTCTAGATGTTCAATTTCCATCATCACTCTATTCTATGGGGTTCTCCATTGGCAGAGCATCCAGTTCAATAACTTTTGAAAAGAGGCACACACCACTCCAGAACAAGTTGCTAAATATTTATTTGACCCTAAAGAACATACTACAAGTCTTTAATGTGCTATTATTTACTCTAGATGTTCAATTTCCATCATCACTCTATTCTATGGGGTTCTCCATTGGCAGAGCATCCAGTTCAATAACTTTTGAAAAGAGGCACACACCACTCCAAAACAAGTTGCTAAATATTTATTTGACCCTAAAGAACATACTACAAGTCTTTAATGTGCTATTATTTACTCTAGATGTTCAATTTCCATCATCACTCTATTCTATGGGGTTCTCCATTGGCAGAGCATCCAGTTCAATAACTTTTGAAAAGAGGCACACACCACTCCAAAACAAGTTGCTAAATATTTATTTGACCCTAAAGAACATACTACAAGTCTTTAATGTGCTATTATTTACTCTAGATGTTCAATTTCCATCATCACTCTATTCTATGGGGTTCTCCATTGGCAGAGCATCCAGTTCAATAACTTTTGAAAGAGGCACACACCACTCCAAAACAAGTTGCTAAATATTTATTTGACCCTAAAGAACATACTACAAGTCTTTAATGTGCTATTATTTACTCTAGATGTTCAATTTCCATCATCACTCTATTCTATGGGGTTCTCCATTGGCAGAGCATCCAGTTCAATAACTTTTGAAAAGAGGCACACACCACTCCAAAACAAGTTGCTAAATATTTATTTGACCCTAAAGAACATACTACAAGTCTTTAATGTGCTATTATTTACTCTAGATGTTCAATTTCCATCATCACTCTATTCTATGGGGTTCTCCATTGGCAGAGCATCCAGTTCAATAACTTTTGAAAAGAGGCACACACCACTCCAAAACAAGTTGCTAAATATTTATTTGACCCTAAAGAACATACTACAAGTCTTTAATGTGCTATTATTTACTCTAGATGTTCAATTTCCATCATCACTCTATTCTATGGGGTTCTCCATTGGCAGAGCATCCAGTTCAATAACTTTTGAAAAGAGGCACACACCACTCCAAAACAAGTTGCTAAATATTTATTTGACCCTAAAGAACATACTACAAGTCTTTAATGTGCTATTATTTACTCTAGATGTTCAATTTCCATCATCACTCTATTCTATGGGGTTCTCCAGTGGCAGAGCATCCAGTTCAATAACTTTTGAAAAGAGGCACACACCACTCCAAAACAAGTTGCTAAATATTTATTTGACCCTAAAGAACATACTACAAGTCTTTAATGTGCTATTATTTACTCTAGATGTTCAATTTCCATCATCACTCTATTCTATGGGGTTCTCCATTGGCAGAGCATCCAGTTCAATAACTTTTGAAAAGAGGCACACACCACTCCAAAACAAGTTGCTAAATATTTATTTGACCCTAAAGAACATACTACAAGTCTTTAATGTGCTATTATTTACTCTAGATGTTCACTTTCCATCATCACTCTATTCTATGGGGTTCTCCATTGGCAGAGCATCCAGTTCAATAACTTTTGAAAAGAGGCACACACCACTCCAAAACAAGTTGCTAAATATTTATTTGACCCTAAAGAACATACTACAAGTCTTTAATGTGCTATTATTTACTCTAGATGTTCAATTTCCATCATCACTCTATTCTATGGGGTTCTCCATTGGCAGAGCATCCAGTTCAATAACTTTTGAAAAGAGGCACACACCACTCCAAAACAAGTTGCTAAATATTTATTTGACCCTAAAGAACATACTACAAGTCTTTAATGTGCTATTATTTACTCTAGATGTTCACTTTCCATCATCACTCTATTCTATGGGGTTCTCCATTGGCAGAGCATCCAGTTCAATAACTTTTGAAAAGAGGCACACACCACTCCAAAACAAGTTGCTAAATATTTATTTGACCCTAAAGAACATACTACAAGTCTTTAATGTGCTATTATTTACTCTAGATGTTCAATTTCCATCATCACTCTATTCTATGGGGTTCTCCAGTGGCAGAGCATCCAGTTCAATAACTTTTGAAAAGAGGCACACACCACTCCAAAACAAGTTGCTAAATATTTATTTGACCCTAAAGAACATACTACAAGTCTTTAATGTGCTATTATTTACTCTAGATGTTCAATTTCCATCATCACTCTATTCTATGGGGTTCTCCAGTGGCAGAGCATCCAGTTCAATAACTTTTGAAAAGAGGCACACACCACTCCAAAACAAGTTGCTAAATATTTATTTGACCCTAAAGAACATACTACAAGTCTTTAATGTGCTATTATTTACTCTAGATGTTCACTTTCCATCATCACTCTATTCTATGGGGTTCTCCAGTGGCAGAGCATCCAGTTCAATAACTTTTGAAAAGAGGCACACACCACTCCAAAACAAGTTGCTAAATATTTATTTGACCCTAAAGAACATACTACAAGTCTTTAATGTGCTATTATTTACTGTAGATGTTCACTTTCCATCATCACTCTATTCTATGGGGTTCTCCATTGGCAGAGCATCCAGTTCAATAACTTTTGAAAAGAGGCACACACCACTCCAAAACAAGTTGCTAAATATTTATTTGACCCTAAAGAACATACTACAAGTCTTTAATGTGCTATTATTTACTCTAGATGTTCAATTTCCATCATCACTCTATTCTATGGGGTTCTCCATTGGCAGAGCATCCAGTTCAATAACTTTTGAAAAGAGTCACACACCACTCCAGAACAAGTTGCTAAATATTTATTTGACCCTAAAGAACATACTACAAGTCTTTAATGTGCTATTATTTACTCTAGATGTTCAATTTCCATCATCACTCTATTCTATGGGGTTCTCCATTGGCAGAGCATCCAGTTCAATAACTTTTGATAAGAGTCACACACCACTCCAGAACAAGTTGCTAAATATTTATTTGACCCTAAAGAACATACTACAAGTCTTTAATGTGCTATTATTTACTCTAGATGTTCAATTTCCATCATCACTCTATTCTATGGGGTTCTCCATTGGCAGAGCATCCAGTTCAATAACTTTTGAAAAGAGGCACACACCACTCCAAAACAAGTTGCTAAATATTTATTTGACCCTAAAGAACATACTACAAGTCTTTAATGTGCTATTATTTACTCTAGATGTTCAATTTCCATCATCACTCTATTCTATGGGGTTCTCCATTGGCAGAGCATCCAGTTCAATAACTTTTGAAAAGAGGCACACACCACTCCAAAACAAGTTGCTAAATATTTATTTGACCCTAAAGAACATACTACAAGTCTTTAATGTGCTATTATTTACTCTAGATGTTCAATTTCCATCATCACTCTATTCTATGGGGTTCTCCATTGGCAGAGCATCCAGTTCAATAACTTTTGAAAAGAGTCACACACCACTCCAGAACAAGTTGCTAAATATTTATTTGACCCTAAAGAACATACTACAAGTCTTTAATGTGCTATTATTTACTCTAGATGTTCAATTTCCATCATCACTCTATTCTATGGGGTTCTCCATTGGCAGAGCATCCAGTTCAATAACTTTTGATAAGAGTCACACACCACTCCAGAACAAGTTGCTAAATATTTATTTGACCCTAAAGAACATACTACAAGTCTTTAATGTGCTATTATTTACTCTAGATGTTCAATTTCCATCATCACTCTATTCTATGGGGTTCTCCATTGGCAGAGCATCCAGTTCAATAACTTTTGAAAAGAGGCACACACCACTCCAAAACAAGTTGCTAAATATTTATTTGACCCTAAAGAACATACTACAAGTCTTTAATGTGCTATTATTTACTCTAGATGTTCACTTTCCATCATCACTCTATTCTATGGGGTTCTCCATTGGCAGAGCATCCAGTTCAATAACTTTTGAAAAGAGGCACACACCACTCCAAAACAAGTTGCTAAATATTTATTTGACCCTAAAGAACATACTACAAGTCTTTAATGTGCTATTATTTACTCTAGATGTTCACTTTCCATCATCACTCTATTCTATGGGGTTCTCCATTGGCAGAGCATCCAGTTCAATAACTTTTGAAAAGAGGCACACACCACTCCAAAACAAGTTGCTAAATATTTATTTGACCCTAAAGAACATACTACAAGTCTTTAATGTGCTATTATTTACTCTAGATGTTCAATTTCCATCATCACTCTATTCTATGGGGTTCTCCAGTGGCAGAGCATCCAGTTCAATAACTTTTGAAAAGAGGCACACACCACTCCAAAACAAGTTGCTAAATATTTATTTGACCCTAAAGAACATACTACAAGTCTTTAATGTGCTATTATTTACTCTAGATGTTCAATTTCCATCATCACTCTATTCTATGGGGTTCTCCAGTGGCAGAGCATCCAGTTCAATAACTTTTGAAAAGAGGCACACACCACTCCAAAACAAGTTGCTAAATATTTATTTGACCCTAAAGAACATACTACAAGTCTTTAATGTGCTATTATTTACTCTAGATGTTCAATTTCCATCATCACTCTATTCTATGGGGTTCTCCATTGGCAGAGCATCCAGTTCAATAACTTTTGAAAAGAGGCACACACCACTCCAAAACAAGTTGCTAAATATTTATTTGACCCTAAAGAACATACTACAAGTCTTTAATGTGCTATTATTTACTCTAGATGTTCAATTTCCATCATCACTCTATTCTATGGGGTTCTCCATTGGCAGAGCATCCAGTTCAATAACTTTTGAAAAGAGTCACACACCACTCCAGAACAAGTTGCTAAATATTTATTTGACCCTAAAGAACATACTACAAGTCTTTAATGTGCTATTATTTACTGCAGATGTTCACTTTCCATCATCACTCTATTCTATGGGGTTCTCCATTGGCAGAGCATCCAGTTCAATAACTTTTGAAAAGAGGCACACACCACTCCAAAACAAGTTGCTAAATATTTATTTGACCCTAAAGAACATACTACAAGTCTTTAATGTGCTATTATTTACTCTAGATGTTCAATTTCCATCATCACTCTATTCTATGGGGTTCTCCATTGGCAGAGCATCCAGTTCAATAACTTTTGAAAAGAGTCACACACCACTCCAGAACAAGTTGCTAAATATTTATTTGACCCTAAAGAACATACTACAAGTCTTTAATGTGCTATTATTTACTCTAGATGTTCAATTTCCATCATCACTCTATTCTATGGGGTTCTCCATTGGCAGAGCATCCAGTTCAATAACTTTTGAAAAGAGGCACACACCACTCCAAAACAAGTTGCTAAATATTTATTTGACCCTAAAGAACATACTACAAGTCTTTAATGTGCTATTATTTACTCTAGATGTTCAATTTCCATCATCACTCTATTCTATGGGGTTCTCCATTGGCAGAGCATCCAGTTCAATAACTTTTGAAAAGAGGCACACACCACTCCAAAACAAGTTGCTAAATATTTATTTGACCCTAAAGAACATACTACAAGTCTTTAATGTGCTATTATTTACTCTAGATGTTCAATTTCCATCATCACTCTATTCTATGGGGTTCTCCATTGGCAGAGCATCCAGTTCAATAACTTTTGAAAAGAGGCACACACCACTCCAAAACAAGTTGCTAAATATTTATTTGACCCTAAAGAACATACTACAAGTCTTTAATGTGCTATTATTTACTCTAGATGTTCACTTTCCATCATCACTCTATTCTATGGGGTTCTCCATTGGCAGAGCATCCAGTTCAATAACTTTTGAAAAGAGGCACACACCACTCCAAACAAGTTGCTAAATATTTATTTGACCCTAAAGAACATACTACAAGTCTTTAATGTGCTATAATTTACTCTAGATGTTCAATTTCCATCTTCACTCTATTCTATGGGGTTCTCCATTGGCAGAGCATCCAGTTCAATAACTTTTGAAAAGAGGCACACACCACTCCAAAACAAGTTGCTAAATATTTATTTGACCCTAAAGAACATACTACAAGTCTTTAATGTGCTATTATTTACTCTAGATGTTCACTTTCCATCATCACTCTATTCTATGGGGTTCTCCATTGGCAGAGCATCCAGTTCAATAACTTTTGAAAAGAGGCACACACCACTCCAAAACAAGTTGCTAAATATTTATTTGACCCTAAAGAACATACTACAAGTCTTTAATGTGCTATTATTTACTCTAGATGTTCAATTTCCATCATCACTCTATTCTATGGGGTTCTCCATTGGCAGAGCATCCAGTTCAATAACTTTTGAAAAGAGGCACACACCACTCCAAAACAAGTTGCTAAATATTTATTTGACCCTAAAGAACATACTACAAGTCTTTAATGTGCTATTATTTACTCTAGATGTTCAATTTCCATCATCACTCTATTCTATGGGGTTCTCCATTGGCAGAGCATCCAGTTCAATAACTTTTGAAAAGAGGCACACACCACTCCAAAACAAGTTGCTAAATATTTATTTGACCCTAAAGAACATACTACAAGTCTTTAATGTGCTATTATTTACTCTAGATGTTCAATTTCCATCATCACTCTATTCTATGGGGTTCTCCATTGGCAGAGCATCCAGTTCAATAACTTTTGAAAAGAGGCACACACCACTCCAAAACAAGTTGCTAAATATTTATTTGACCCTAAAGAACATACTACAAGTCTTTAATGTGCTATTATTTACTCTAGATGTTCAATTTCCATCATCACTCTATTCTATGGGGTTCTCCATTGGCAGAGCATCCAGTTCAATAACTTTTGAAAAGAGGCACACACCACTCCAAAACAAGTTGCTAAATATTTATTTGACCCTAAAGAACATACTACAAGTCTTTAATGTGCTATTATTTACTCTAGATGTTCAATTTCCATCATCACTCTATTCTATGGGGTTCTCCATTGGCAGAGCATCCAGTTCAATAACTTTTGAAAAGAGGCACACACCACTCCAAACAAGTTGCTAAATATTTATTTGACCCTAAAGAACATACTACAAGTCTTTAATGTGCTATTATTTACTCTAGATGTTCACTTTCCATCATCACTCTATTCTATGGGGTTCTCCATTGGCAGAGCATCCAGTTCAATAACTTTTGAAAAGAGGCACACACCACTCCAAAACAAGTTGCTAAATATTTATTTGACCCTAAAGAACATACTACAAGTCTTTAATGTGCTATTATTTACTCTAGATGTTCAATTTCCATCATCACTCTATTCTATGGGGTTCTCCATTGGCAGAGCATCCAGTTCAATAACTTTTGAAAAGAGGCACACACCACTCCAAAACAAGTTGCTAAATATTTATTTGACCCTAAAGAACATACTACAAGTCTTTAATGTGCTATTATTTACTCTAGATGTTCAATTTCCATCATCACTCTATTCTATGGGGTTCTCCATTGGCAGAGCATCCAGTTCAATAACTTTTGAAAAGAGGCACACACCACTCCAAAACAAGTTGCTAAATATTTATTTGACCCTAAAGAACATACTACAAGTCTTTAATGTGCTATTATTTACTCTAGATGTTCACTTTCCATCATCACTCTATTCTATGGGGTTCTCCATTGGCAGAGCATCCAGTTCAATAACTTTTGAAAAGAGTCACACACCACTCCAGAACAAGTTGCTAAATATTTATTTGACCCTAAAGAACATACTACAAGTCTTTAATGTGCTATTATTTACTCTAGATGTTCAATTTCCATCATCACTCTATTCTATGGGGTTCTCCATTGGCAGAGCATCCAGTTCAATAACTTTTGAAAAGAGGCACACACCACTCCAAAACAAGTTGCTAAATATTTATTTGACCCTAAAGAACATACTACAAGTCTTTAATGTGCTATTATTTACTCTAGATGTTCAATTTCCATCATCACTCTATTCTATGGGGTTCTCCAGTGGCAGAGCATCCAGTTCAATAACTTTTGAAAAGAGGCACACACCACTCCAAACAAGTTGCTAAATATTTATTTGACCCTAAAGAACATACTACAAGTCTTTAATGTGCTATTATTTACTCTAGATGTTCACTTTCCATCATCACTCTATTCTATGGGGTTCTCCATTGGCAGAGCATCCAGTTCAATAACTTTTGAAAAGAGGCACACACCACTCCAAAACAAGTTGCTAAATATTTATTTGACCCTAAAGAACATACTACAAGTCTTTAATGTGCTATTATTTACTCTAGATGTTCACTTTCCATCATCACTCTATTCTATGGGGTTCTCCATTGGCAGAGCATCCAGTTCAATAACTTTTGAAAAGAGGCACACACCACTCCAAAACAAGTTGCTAAATATTTATTTGACCCTAAAGAACATACTACAAGTCTTTAATGTGCTATTATTTACTCTAGATGTTCAATTTCCATCATCACTCTATTCTATGGGGTTCTCCATTGGCAGAGCATCCAGTTCAATAACTTTTGAAAAGAGGCACACACCACTCCAAAACAAGTTGCTAAATATTTATTTGACCCTAAAGAACATACTACAAGTCTTTAATGTGCTATTATTTACTCTAGATGTTCAATTTCCATCATCACTCTATTCTATGGGGTTCTCCATTGGCAGAGCATCCAGTTCAATAACTTTTGAAAAGAGTCACACACCACTCCAAAACAAGTTGCTAAATATTTTTTTGACCCTAAAGAACATATTACAAGTCTTTAATGTGCTATTATTTACTGTAGATGTTCAATTTACATCATCACTCTATTCTATGGGGTTCTCCATTGGCAGAGCATCCAGTTCAATAACTTTTGAAAAGAGGCACACAACACTCCAAAACAAGTTGCTAAATATTTATTTGACCCTAAAGAACATACTACAAGTCTTTAATGTGCTATAATTTACTCTAGATGTTCAATTTCCATCATCACTCTATTCTATGGGGTTCTCCAGTGGCAGAGCATCCAGTTCAATAACTTTTGATAAGAGTCACACACCACTCCAAAACAAGTTGCTAAATATTTATTTGACCCTAAAGAACATACTACAAGTCTTTAATGTGCTATTATTTACTCTAGATGTTCACTTTCCATCATCACTCTATTCTATGGGGTTCTCCATTGGCAGAGCATCCAGTTCAATAACTTTTGAAAAGAGGCACACACCACTCCAAAACAAGTTGCTAAATATTTATTTGACCCTAAAGAACATACTACAAGTCTTTAATGTGCTATTATTTACTCTAGATGTTCAATTTCCATCATCACTCTATTCTATGGGGTTCTCCATTGGCAGAACATCCAGTTCAATAACTTTTGAAAAGAGTCAACACCACTCCAGAACAAGTTGCTAAATATTTATTTGACCCTAAAGAACATACTACAAGTCTTTAATGTGCTATTATTTACTCTAGATGTTCAATTTCCATCATCACTCTATTCTATGGGGTTCTCCATTGGCAGAGCATCCAGTTCAATAACTTTTGAAAAGAGGCACACACCACTCCAAAACAAGTGCTAAATATTTATTTGACCCTAAAGAACATACTACAAGTCTTTAATGTGCTATTATTTACTCTAGATGTTCACTTTCCATCATCACTCTATTCTATGGGGTTCTCCATTGGCAGAGCATCCAGTTCAATAACTTTTGAAAAGAGGCACACACCACTCCAAAACAAGTTGCTAAATATTTATTTGACCCTAAAGAACATACTACAAGTCTTAATGTGCTATTATTTACTCTAGATGTTCAATTTCCATCATCACTCTATTCTATGGGGTTCTCCATTGGCAGAGCATCCAGTTCAATAACTTTTGAAAAGAGGCACACACCACTCCAAAACAAGTTGCTAAATATTTATTTGACCCTAAAGAACATACTACAAGTCCTTAATGTGCTATTATTTACTCTAGATGTTCACTTTCCATCATCACTCTATTCTATGGGGTTCTCCATTTGCAGAGCATCCAGTTCAATAACTTTTGAAAAGAGGCACACACCACTCCAAAACAAGTTGCTAAATATTTATTTGACCCTAAAGAACATACTACAAGTCTTTAATGTGGTATTATTTACTCTAGATGTTCAATTTCCATCATCATTCTATTCTATGGGGTTCTCCATTGGCAGAGCATCCAGTTCAATAACTTTTGAAAAGAGGCACACACCACTCCAAAACAAGTTGCTAAATATTTATTTGACCCTAAAGAACATACTACAAGTCTTTAATGTGCTATTATTTACTCTAGATGTTCAATTTCCATCATCACTCTATTCTATGGGGTTCTCCATTGGCAGAGCATCCAGTTCAATAACTTTTGAAAAGAGGCATACACCACTCCAAAACAAGTTGCTAAATATTTATTTGACCCTAAAGAACATACTACAAGTCTTTAATGTGCTATTATTTACTCTAGATGTTCAATTTCCATCATCACTCTATTCTATGGGGTTCTCCATTGGCAGAGCATCCAGTTCAATAACTTTTGAAAAGAGGCACAAAGCACTCCAAAACAAGTTGCTAAATATTTATTTGACCCTAAAGAACATACTACAAGTCTTTAATGTGCTATTATTTACTCTAGATGTTCAATTTCCATCATCACTCTATTCTATGGGGTTCTCCATTGGCAGAGCATCCAGTTCAATAACTTTTGATAAGAGTCACACACCACTCCAGAACAAGTTGCTAAATATTTATTTGACCCTAAAGAACATACTACAAGTCTTTAATGTGCTATTATTTACTCTAGATGTTCAATTTCCATCATCACTCTATTCTATGGGGTTCTCCATTGGCAGAGCATCCAGTTCAATAACTTTTGAAAAGAGGCACACACCACTCCAAAACAAGTTGCTAAATATTTATTTGACCCTAAAGAACATACTACAAGTCTTTAATGTGCTATTATTTACTCTAGATGTTCAATTTCCATCATCACTCTATTCTATGGGGTTCTCCATTGGCAGAGCATCCAGTTCAATAACTTTTGAAAAGAGGCACACACCACTCCAAAACAAGTTGCTAAATATTTATTTGACCCTAAAGAACATACTACAAGTCTTTAATGTGCTATTATTTACTCTAGATGTTCAATTTCCATCATCACTCTATTCTATGGGGTTCTCCATTGGCAGAGCATCCAGTTCAATAACTTTTGAAAAGAGGCACACACCACTCCAAAACAAGTTGCTAAATATTTATTTGACCCTAAAGAACATACTACAAGTCTTTAATGTGCTATTATTTACTCTAGATGTTCAATTTCCATCATCACTCTATTCTATGGGGTTCTCCATTGGCAGAGCATCCAGTTCAATAACTTTTGAAAAGAGGCACACACCACTCCAAAACAAGTTGCTAAATATTTATTTGACCCTAAAGAACATACTACAAGTCTTTAATGTGCTATTATTTACTCTAGATGTTCAATTTCCATCATCACTCTATTCTATGGGGTTCTCCATTGGCAGAGCATCCAGTTCAATAACTTTTGAAAAGAGGCACACACCACTCCAAAACAAGTTGCTAAATATTTATTTGACCCTAAAGAACATACTACAAGTCTTTAATGTGCTATTATTTACTCTAGATGTTCAATTTCCATCATCACTCTATTCTATGGGGTTCTCCATTGGCAGAGCATCCAGTTCAATAACTTTTGAAAAGAGGCACACACCACTCCAAAACAAGTTGCTAAATATTTATTTGACCCTAAAGAACATACTACAAGTCTTTAATGTGCTATTATTTACTCTAGATGTTCAATTTCCATCATCACTCTATTCTATGGGGTTCTCCATTGGCAGAGCATCCAGTTCAATAACTTTTGAAAAGAGGCACACACCACTCCAAAACAAGTTGCTAAATATTTATTTGACCCTAAAGAACATACTACAAGTCTTTAATGTGCTATTATTTACTCTAGATGTTCAATTTCCATCATCACTCTATTCTATGGGGTTCTCCATTGGCAGAGCATCCAGTTCAATAACTTTTGAAAGAGTCACACACCACTCCAGAACAAGTTGCTAAATATTTATTTGACCCTAAAGAACATACTACAAGTCTTTAATGTGCTATTATTTACTCTAGATGTTCAATTTCCATCATCACTCTATTCTATGGGGTTCTCCATTGGCAGAGCATCCAGTTCAATAACTTTTGAAAAGAGGCACACACCACTCCAAAACAAGTTGCTAAATATTTATTTGACCCTAAAGAACATACTACAAGTCTTTAATGTGCTATTATTTACTCTAGATGTTCAATTTCCATCATCACTCTATTCTATGGGGTTCTCCATTGGCAGAGCATCCAGTTCAATAACTTTTGAAAAGAGGCACACACCACTCCAAAACAAGTTGCTAAATATTTATTTGACCCTAAAGAACATACTACAAGTCTTTAATGTGCTATTATTTACTCTAGATGTTCAATTTCCATCATCACTCTATTCTATGGGGTTCTCCATTGGCAGAGCATCCAGTTCAATAACTTTTGAAAAGAGGCACACACCACTCCAAAACAAGTTGCTAAATATTTATTTGACCCTAAAGAACATACTACAAGTCTTTAATGTGCTATTATTTACTCTAGATGTTCACTTTCCATCATCACTCTATTCTATGGGGTTCTCCATTGGCAGAGCATCCAGTTCAATAACTTTTGAAAAGAGGCACACACCACTCCAAAACAAGTTGCTAAATATTTATTTGACCCTAAAGAACATACTACAAGTCTTTAATGTGCTATTATTTACTCTAGATGTTCAATTTCCATCATCACTCTATTCTATGGGGTTCTCCATTGGCAGAGCATCCAGTTCAATAACTTTTGAAAAGAGGCACACACCACTCCAAAACAAGTTGCTAAATATTTATTTGACCCTAAAGAACATACTACAAGTCTTTAATGTGCTATTATTTACTCTAGATGTTCAATTTCCATCATCACTCTATTCTATGGGGTTCTCCATTGGCAGAGCATCCAGTTCAATAACTTTTGAAAAGAGGCACACACCACTCCAAAACAAGTTGCTAAATATTTATTTGACCCTAAAGAACATACTACAAGTCTTTAATGTGCTATTATTTACTCTAGATGTTCACTTTCCATCATCACTCTATTCTATGGGGTTCTCCATTGGCAGAGCATCCAGTTCAATAACTTTTGAAAAGAGGCACACACCACTCCAAAACAAGTTGCTAAATATTTATTTGACCCTAAAGAACATACTACAAGTCTTTAATGTGCTATTATTTACTCTAGATGTTCAATTTCCATCATCACTCTATTCTATGGGGTTCTCCATTGGCAGAGCATCCAGTTCAATAACTTTTGAAAAGAGGCACACACCACTCCAAAACAAGTTGCTAAATATTTATTTGACCCTAAAGAACATACTACAAGTCTTTAATGTGCTATTATTTACTCTAGATGTTCAATTTCCATCATCACTCTATTCTATGGGGTTCTCCATTGGCAGAGCATCCAGTTCAATAACTTTTGAAAAGAGGCACACACCACTCCAAAACAAGTTGCTAAATATTTATTTGACCCTAAAGAACATACTACAAGTCTTTAATGTGCTATTATTTACTCTAGATGTTCAATTTCCATCATCACTCTATTCTATGGGGTTCTCCATTGGCAGAGCATCCAGTTCAATAACTTTTGAAAAGAGGCACACACCACTCCAAAACAAGTTGCTAAATATTTATTTGACCCTAAAGAACATACTACAAGTCTTTAATGTGCTATTATTTACTCTAGATGTTCAATTTCCATCATCACTCTATTCTATGGGGTTCTCCATTGGCAGAGCATCCAGTTCAATAACTTTTGAAAAGAGGCACACACCACTCCAAAACAAGTTGCTAAATATTTATTTGACCCTAAAGAACATACTACAAGTCTTTAATGTGCTATTATTTACTCTAGATGTTCACTTTCCATCATCACTCTATTCTATGGGGTTCTCCATTGGCAGAGCATCCAGTTCAATAACTTTTGAAAAGAGGCACACACCACTCCAAAACAAGTTGCTAAATATTTATTTGACCCTAAAGAACATACTACAAGTCTTTAATGTGCTATTATTTACTCTAGATGTTCAATTTCCATCATCACTCTATTCTATGGGGTTCTCCATTGGCAGAGCATCCAGTTCAATAACTTTTGAAAAGAGGCACACACCACTCCAAAACAAGTTGCTAAATATTTATTTGACCCTAAAGAACATACTACAAGTCTTTAATGTGCTATTATTTACTCTAGATGTTCAATTTCCATCATCACTCTATTCTATGGGGTTCTCCATTGGCAGAGCATCCAGTTCAATAACTTTTGAAAAGAGGCACACACCACTCCAAAACAAGTTGCTAAATATTTATTTGACCCTAAAGAACATACTACAAGTCTTTAATGTGCTATTATTTACTCTAGATGTTCACTTTCCATCATCACTCTATTCTATGGGGTTCTCCATTGGCAGAGCATCCAGTTCAATAACTTTTGAAAAGAGGCACACACCACTCCAAAACAAGTTGCTAAATATTTATTTGACCCTAAAGAACATACTACAAGTCTTTAATGTGCTATTATTTACTCTAGATGTTCAATTTCCATCATCACTCTATTCTATGGGGTTCTCCATTGGCAGAGCATCCAGTTCAATAACTTTTGAAAAGAGGCACACACCACTCCAAAACAAGTTGCTAAATATTTATTTGACCCTAAAGAACATACTACAAGTCTTTAATGTGCTATTATTTACTCTAGATGTTCAATTTCCATCATCACTCTATTCTATGGGGTTCTCCATTGGCAGAGCATCCAGTTCAATAACTTTTGAAAAGAGGCACACACCACTCCAAAACAAGTTGCTAAATATTTATTTGACCCTAAAGAACATACTACAAGTCTTTAATGTGCTATTATTTACTCTAGATGTTCAATTTCCATCATCACTCTATTCTATGGGGTTCTCCATTGGCAGAGCATCCAGTTCAATAACTTTTGAAAAGAGGCACACACCACTCCAAAACAAGTTGCTAAATATTTATTTGACCCTAAAGAACATACTACAAGTCTTTAATGTGCTATTATTTACTCTAGATGTTCAATTTCCATCATCACTCTATTCTATGGGGTTCTCCATTGGCAGAGCATCCAGTTCAATAACTTTTGAAAAGAGGCACACACCACTCCAAAACAAGTTGCTAAATATTTATTTGACCCTAAAGAACATACTACAAGTCTTTAATGTGCTATTATTTACTCTAGATGTTCACTTTCCATCATCACTCTATTCTATGGGGTTCTCCATTGGCAGAGCATCCAGTTCAATAACTTTTGAAAAGAGGCACACACCACTCCAAAACAAGTTGCTAAATATTTATTTGACCCTAAAGAACATACTACAAGTCTTTAATGTGCTATTATTTACTGTAGATGTTCACTTTCCATCATCACTCTATTCTATGGGGTTCTCCATTGGCAGAGCATCCAGTTCAATAACTTTTGAAAAGAGGCACACACCACTCCAAAACAAGTTGCTAAATATTTATTTGACCCTAAAGAACATACTACAAGTCTTTGCACATATTGGACAATATCTCAGTCATCTACTATTTTTTGCACAACTCCATATATAATCCAAAGGACCTGCTGCTAAGAACCTGCTGCTGTTCATTCTTTTACTGCACAAAATATTGTTTGAACATTCAGTATTTACACCGGTCGGTCGGCGCCGTTTCTGTTACTGTTTATTGTCTTTTGTGTATTTTCTTGTAACTTAATGTCTGCACTGTTTTTTGTCCTGCACTGTCTTTTGTCCTGCACTGTCTTGCTTGTCTTGTCCTGCACTGTTTGCACCAGGTTGCACAGTTGCACTTTATGTGGCTAAGACTACTTACATGTCCTTAGCCCTGTCTTTGTTTTATGTAGCACCTTGATCCTGGAGAAACGTTGTCTCATTTCACTG
Source organism: Tachysurus fulvidraco (assembly GCF_022655615.1). NCBI lineage: Eukaryota > Metazoa > Chordata > Actinopteri > Siluriformes > Bagridae > Tachysurus > Tachysurus fulvidraco. The sequence continues at coordinate 21,053,531 of NC_062535.1, forward strand.
TGTACTGCAACAGCTATATATGGTTGAAATGACAATAAAAAGCTTCTTGACTTGACAAGTCTTTGATGTGTTATGCGTTATTAATGTGTTATTAATGTGTTATGTGTTGGCACAGCATCAATTTCAATAACTTTTGAAAAGAGGCACACACCACTCCAAAACAAGTTGCTAAATATTTGTTTGACAGTAAAGAACATACTACAAGTATTTAATGCGCTATTATTTACTCTAGATGTTCAATTTCCATCATCACTCTATTCTATGGGGTTCTCCAGTGGCACAGCATCCAGTTCAATAATTTTTGAAAAGAGGCACACACCACTCCAAAACAAGTTGCTAAATATTTATTTGACCCTAAAGAACATACTACAAGTCTTTAATGTGCTATTATTTACTCTAGATGTTCACTTTCCATCATCACTCTATTCTATGGGGTTCTCCATTGGCAGAGCATCCAGTTCAATAACTTTTGAAAAGAGGCACACACCACTCCAAAACAAGTTGCTAAATATTTATTTGACCCTAAAGAACATACTACAAGTCTTTAATGTGCTATTATTTACTCTAGATGTTCAATTTCCATCATCACTCTATTCTATGGGGTTCTCCATTGGCAGAGCATCCAGTTCAATAACTTTTGAAAAGAGGCACACACCACTCCAAAACAAGTTGCTAAATATTTATTTGACCCTAAAGAACATACTACAAGTCTTTAATGTGCTATTATTTACTCTAGATGTTCACTTTCCATCATCACTCTATTCTATGGGGTTCTCCATTGGCAGAGCATCCAGTTCAATAACTTTTGAAAAGAGGCACACACCACTCCAAAACAAGTTGCTAAATATTTATTTGACCCTAAAGAACATACTACAAGTCTTTAATGTGCTATTATTTACTCTAGATGTTCACTTTCCATCATCACTCTATTCTATGGGGTTCTCCAGTGGCAGAGCATCCAGTTCAATAACTTTTGAAAAGAGGCACACACCACTCCAAAACAAGTTGCTAAATATTTATTTGACCCTAAAGAACATACTACAAGTCTTTAATGTGCTATTATTTACTCTAGATGTTCACTTTCCATCATCACTCTATTCTATGGGGTTCTCCATTGGCAGAGCATCCAGTTCAATAACTTTTGAAAAGAGGCACACACCACTCCAAAACAAGTTGCTAAATATTTATTTGACCCTAAAGAACATACTACAAGTCTTTAATGTGCTATTATTTACTCTAGATGTTCAATTTCCATCATCACTCTATTCTATGGGGTTCTCCATTGGCAGAGCATCCAGTTCAATAACTTTTGAAAAGAGGCACACACCACTCCAAAACAAGTTGCTAAATATTTATTTGACCCTAAAGAACATACTACAAGTCTTTAATGTGCTATTATTTACTCTAGATGTTCAATTTCCATCATCACTCTATTCTATGGGGTTCTCCATTGGCAGAGCATCCAGTTCAATAACTTTTGAAAAGAGGCACACACCACTCCAAAACAAGTTGCTAAATATTTATTTGACCCTAAAGAACATACTACAAGTCTTTAATGTGCTATTATTTACTCTAGATGTTCAATTTCCATCATCACTCTATTCTATGGGGTTCTCCATTGGCAGAGCATCCAGTTCAATAACTTTTGAAAAGAGGCACACACCACTCCAAAACAAGTTGCTAAATATTTATTTGACCCTAAAGAACATACTACAAGTCTTTAATGTGCTATTATTTACTCTAGATGTTCAATTTCCATCATCACTCTATTCTATGGGGTTCTCCATTGGCAGAGCATCCAGTTCAATAACTTTTGAAAAGAGGCACACACCACTCCAAAACAAGTTGCTAAATATTTATTTGACCCTAAAGAACATACTACAAGTCTTTAATGTGCTATTATTTACTCTAGATGTTCAATTTCCATCATCACTCTATTCTATGGGGTTCTCCATTGGCAGAGCATCCAGTTCAATAACTTTTGAAAAGAGGCACACACCACTCCAAAACAAGTTGCTAAATATTTATTTGACCCTAAAGAACATACTACAAGTCTTTAATGTGCTATTATTTACTCTAGATGTTCACTTTCCATCATCACTCTATTCTATGGGGTTCTCCATTGGCAGAGCATCCAGTTCAATAACTTTTGAAAAGAGGCACACACCACTCCAAAACAAGTTGCTAAATATTTATTTGACCCTAAAGAACATACTACAAGTCTTTAATGTGCTATTATTTACTCTAGATGTTCAATTTCCATCATCACTCTATTCTATGGGGTTCTCCATTGGCAGAGCATCCAGTTCAATAACTTTTGAAAAGAGGCACACACCACTCCAAAACAAGTTGCTAAATATTTATTTGACCCTAAAGAACATACTACAAGTCTTTAATGTGCTATTATTTACTCTAGATGTTCAATTTCCATCATCACTCTATTCTATGGGGTTCTCCATTGGCAGAGCATCCAGTTCAATAACTTTTGAAAAGAGGCACACACCACTCCAAAACAAGTTGCTAAATATTTATTTGACCCTAAAGAACATACTACAAGTCTTTAATGTGCTATTATTTACTCTAGATGTTCACTTTCCATCATCACTCTATTCTATGGGGTTCTCCATTGGCAGAGCATCCAGTTCAATAACTTTTGAAAAGAGGCACACACCACTCCAAAACAAGTTGCTAAATATTTATTTGACCCTAAAGAACATACTACAAGTCTTTAATGTGCTATTATTTACTCTAGATGTTCAATTTCCATCATCACTCTATTCTATGGGGTTCTCCATTGGCAGAGCATCCAGTTCAATAACTTTTGAAAAGAGGCACACACCACTCCAAAACAAGTTGCTAAATATTTATTTGACCCTAAAGAACATACTACAAGTCTTTAATGTGCTATTATTTACTCTAGATGTTCAATTTCCATCATCACTCTATTCTATGGGGTTCTCCATTGGCAGAGCATCCAGTTCAATAACTTTTGAAAAGAGGCACACACCACTCCAAAACAAGTTGCTAAATATTTATTTGACCCTAAAGAACATACTACAAGTCTTTAATGTGCTATTATTTACTCTAGATGTTCACTTTCCATCATCACTCTATTCTATGGGGTTCTCCATTGGCAGAGCATCCAGTTCAATAACTTTTGAAAAGAGGCACACACCACTCCAAAACAAGTTGCTAAATATTTATTTGACCCTAAAGAACATACTACAAGTCTTTAATGTGCTATTATTTACTCTAGATGTTCACTTTCCATCATCACTCTATTCTATGGGGTTCTCCATTGGCAGAGCATCCAGTTCAATAACTTTTGAAAAGAGGCACACACCACTCCAAAACAAGTTGCTAAATATTTATTTGACCCTAAAGAACATACTACAAGTCTTTAATGTGCTATTATTTACTCTAGATGTTCACTTTCCATCATCACTCTATTCTATGGGGTTCTCCATTGGCAGAGCATCCAGTTCAATAACTTTTGAAAAGAGGCACACACCACTCCAAAACAAGTTGCTAAATATTTATTTGACCCTAAAGAACATACTACAAGTCTTTAATGTGCTATTATTTACTCTAGATGTTCAATTTCCATCATCACTCTATTCTATGGGGTTCTCCATTGGCAGAGCATCCAGTTCAATAACTTTTGAAAAGAGGCACACACCACTCCAAAACAAGTTGCTAAATATTTATTTGACCCTAAAGAACATACTACAAGTCTTTAATGTGCTATTATTTACTCTAGATGTTCAATTTCCATCATCACTCTATTCTATGGGGTTCTCCATTGGCAGAGCATCCAGTTCAATAACTTTTGAAAAGAGGCACACACCACTCCAAAACAAGTTGCTAAATATTTATTTGACCCTAAAGAACATACTACAAGTCTTTAATGTGCTATTATTTACTCTAGATGTTCACTTTCCATCATCACTCTATTCTATGGGGTTCTCCATTGGCAGAGCATCCAGTTCAATAACTTTTGAAAAGAGGCACACACCACTCCAAAACAAGTTGCTAAATATTTATTTGACCCTAAAGAACATACTACAAGTCTTTAATGTGCTATTATTTACTCTAGATGTTCACTTTCCATCATCACTCTATTCTATGGGGTTCTCCATTGGCAGAGCATCCAGTTCAATAACTTTTGAAAAGAGGCACACACCACTCCAAAACAAGTTGCTAAATATTTATTTGACCCTAAAGAACATACTACAAGTCTTTAATGTGCTATTATTTACTCTAGATGTTCAATTTCCATCATCACTCTATTCTATGGGGTTCTCCATTGGCAGAGCATCCAGTTCAATAACTTTTGAAAAGAGGCACACACCACTCCAAAACAAGTTGCTAAATATTTATTTGACCCTAAAGAACATACTACAAGTCTTTAATGTGCTATTATTTACTCTAGATGTTCAATTTCCATCATCACTCTATTCTATGGGGTTCTCCATTGGCAGAGCATCCAGTTCAATAACTTTTGAAAAGAGGCACACACCACTCCAAAACAAGTTGCTAAATATTTATTTGACCCTAAAGAACATACTACAAGTCTTTAATGTGCTATTATTTACTCTAGATGTTCACTTTCCATCATCACTCTATTCTATGGGGTTCTCCATTGGCAGAGCATCCAGTTCAATAACTTTTGAAAAGAGGCACACACCACTCCAAAACAAGTTGCTAAATATTTATTTGACCCTAAAGAACATACTACAAGTCTTTAATGTGCTATTATTTACTCTAGATGTTCAATTTCCATCATCACTCTATTCTATGGGGTTCTCCATTGGCAGAGCATCCAGTTCAATAACTTTTGAAAAGAGGCACACACCACTCCAAAACAAGTTGCTAAATATTTATTTGACCCTAAAGAACATACTACAAGTCTTTAATGTGCTATTATTTACTCTAGATGTTCACTTTCCATCATCACTCTATTCTATGGGGTTCTCCATTGGCAGAGCATCCAGTTCAATAACTTTTGAAAAGAGGCACACACCACTCCAAAACAAGTTGCTAAATATTTATTTGACCCTAAAGAACATACTACAAGTCTTTAATGTGCTATTATTTACTGTAGATGTTCACTTTCCATCATCACTCTATTCTATGGGGTTCTCCATTGGCAGAGCATCCAGTTCAATAACTTTTGAAAAGAGGCACACACCACTCCAAAACAAGTTGCTAAATATTTATTTGACCCTAAAGAACATACTACAAGTCTTTAATGTGCTATTATTTACTCTAGATGTTCACTTTCCATCATCACTCTATTCTATGGGGTTCTCCATTGGCAGAGCATCCAGTTCAATAACTTTTGAAAAGAGGCACACACCACTCCAAAACAAGTTGCTAAATATTTATTTGACCCTAAAGAACATACTACAAGTCTTTAATGTGCTATTATTTACTCTAGATGTTCACTTTCCATCATCACTCTATTCTATGGGGTTCTCCATTGGCAGAGCATCCAGTTCAATAACTTTTGAAAAGAGGCACACACCACTCCAAAACAAGTTGCTAAATATTTATTTGACCCTAAAGAACATACTACAAGTCTTTAATGTGCTATTATTTACTCTAGATGTTCACTTTCCATCATCACTCTATTCTATGGGGTTCTCCATTGGCAGAGCATCCAGTTCAATAACTTTTGAAAAGAGGCACACACCACTCCAAAACAAGTTGCTAAATATTTATTTGACCCTAAAGAACATACTACAAGTCTTTAATGTGCTATTATTTACTCTAGATGTTCACTTTCCATCATCACTCTATTCTATGGGGTTCTCCATTGGCAGAGCATCCAGTTCAATAACTTTTGAAAAGAGGCACACACCACTCCAAAACAAGTTGCTAAATATTTATTTGACCCTAAAGAACATACTACAAGTCTTTAATGTGCTATTATTTACTGTAGATGTTCACTTTCCATCATCACTCTATTCTATGGGGTTCTCCATTGGCAGAGCATCCAGTTCAATAACTTTTGAAAAGAGGCACACACCACTCCAAAACAAGTTGCTAAATATTTATTTGACCCTAAAGAACATACTACAAGTCTTTAATGTGCTATTATTTACTGTAGATGTTCACTTTCCATCATCACTCTATTCTATGGGGTTCTCCAGTGGCAGAGCATCCAGTTCAATAACTTTTGAAAAGAGGCACACACCACTCCAAAACAAATTGCTAAATATTAATTTGACCCTAAAGAACATACTACAAGTCTTTAATGTGCTATAATTTACTCTAGATGTTCAATTTCCATCATCACTCTATTCTATGGGGTTCTCCATTGGCAGAGCATCCAGTTCAATAACTTTTGAAAAGAGGCACACACCACTCCAAAACAAGTTGCTAAATATTTATTTGACCCTAAAGAACATACTACAAATCTTTAATGTGCTATTATTTACTCTAGATGTTCAATTTCCATCATCACTCTATTCTATGGGGTTCTCCAGTGGCAGAGCATCCAGTTCAATAACTTTTGATAAGAGTCACACACCACTCCAGAACAAGTTGCTAAATATTTATTTGACCCTAAAGAACATACTACAAGTCTTTAATGTGATATTATTTACTCTAGATGTTATGTGCTATTATTTACTCTAGATGTTCAATTTCCATCATCACTCTATTCTATGGGTTTCTCCAGTGGCAGAGCATCCAGTTCAATAACTTTTAAAAAGAGCCACAAACCACTCCAAAACAAGTTGCTAAATATTTATTTGACCCTAAAGAACATACTACAAGTCTTTAATGTGCTATTATTTACTCTAGATGTTCACTTTCCATCTTCACTCTATTCTATGGGGTTCTCCATTGGCAGAGCATCCAGTTCAATAACTTTTGAAAAGAGGCACACACCACTCCAAAACAAGTTGCTAAATATTTATTTGACCCTAAAGAACATACTACAAGTCTTTAATGTGCTATTATTTACTCTAGATGTTCACTTTCCATAATCACTCTATTCTATGGGGTTCTCCATTGGCAGAGCATCCAGTTCAATAACTTTTGAAAAGAGGCACACACCACTCCAAAACAAGTTGCTAAATATTTATTTGACCCTAAAGAACATACTACAAGTCTTTAATGTGCTATTATTTACTCTAGATGTTCAATTTTCATCATCACTCTATTCTATGGCGTTCTCCAGTGGCAGAGCATCCAGTTCAATAACTTTTGAAAAGAGGCACACACCACTACAAAACAAGTTGCTAAATATTTATTTGACCCTAAAGAACATACTACAAGTCTTTAATGTGCTATTATTTACTCTAGATGTTATGTGCTATTATTTACTCTAGATGTTCAATTTCCATCATCACTCTATTCTATGGGGTTCTCCAGTGGCAGAACATCCAGTTCAATAACTTTTGAAAAGAGGCACACACCACTCCAAAACAAGTTGCTAAATATTTATTTGACCCTAAAGAACATACTACAAGTCTTTAATGTGCTATTATTTACTCTAGATGTTCAATTTCCATCATCACTCTATTCTATGGGGTTCTCCAGTGGCAGAGCATCCAGTTCAATAACTTTTGAAAAGAGGCACACACCACTCCAAAACAAGTTGCTAAATATTTATTTGACCCTAAAGAACATACTACAAGTCTTTAATGTGCTATTATTTACTCTAGATGTTCAATTTCCATCATCACTCTATTCTATGGGGTTCTCCATTGGCAGAGCATCCAGTTCAATAACTTTTGAAAAGAGGCACACACCACTCCAAAACAAGTTGCTAAATATTTATTTGACCCTAAAGAACATACTACAAGTCTTTAATGTGCTATTATTTACTCTAGATGTTCAATTTCCATCATCACTCTATTCTATGGGGTTCTCCAGTGGCAGAGCATCCAGTTCAATAACTTTTGAAAAGAGGCACACACCACTCCAAAACAAGTTGCTAAATATTTATTTGACCCTAAAGAACATACTACAAGTCTTTAATGTGCTATTATTTACTCTAGATGTTATGTGCTATTATTTACTCTAGATTTTCAATTTCCATCATCACTCTATTCTATGGGGTTCTCCAGTGGCAGAGCATCCAGTTCAATAACTTTTGAAAAGAGGCACACACCACTCCAAAACAAGTTGCTAAATATTTATTTGACCCTAAAGAACATACTACAAGTCTTTAATGTGCTATTATTTACTCTAGATGTTCACTTTCCATCATCACTCTATTCTATGGGGTTCTCCATTGGCAGAGCATCCAGTTCAATAACTTTTGAAAAGAGGCACACACCACTCCAAAACAAGTTGCTAAATATTTATTTGACCCTAAAGAACATACTACAAGTCTTTAATGTGCTATTATTTACTCTAGATGTTCACTTTCCATCATCACTCTATTCTATGGGGTTCTCCATTGGCAGAGCATCCAGTTCAATAACTTTTGAAAAGAGGCACACACCACTCCAAAACAAGTTGCTAAATATTTATTTGACCCTAAAGAACATACTACAAGTCTTTAATGTGCTATTATTTACTCTAGATGTTCAATTTCCATCATCACTCTATTCTATGGGGTTCTCCATTGGCAGAGCATCCAGTTCAATAACTTTTGAAAAGAGGCACACACCACTCCAAAACAAGTTGCTAAATATTTATTTGACCCTAAAGAACATACTACAAGTCTTTAATGTGCTATTATTTACTCTAGATGTTCAATTTCCATCATCACTCTATTCTATGGGGTTCTCCATTGGCAGAGCATCCAGTTCAATAACTTTTGAAAAGAGGCACACACCACTCCAAAACAAGTTGCTAAATATTTATTTGACCCTAAAGAACATACTACAAGTCTTTAATGTGCTATTATTTACTCTAGATGTTCACTTTCCATCATCACTCTATTCTATGGGGTTCTCCATTGGCAGAGCATCCAGTTCAATAACTTTTGAAAAGAGGCACACACCACTCCAAAACAAGTTGCTAAATATTTATTTGACCCTAAAGAACATACTACAAGTCTTTAATGTGCTATTATTTACTCTAGATGTTCAATTTCCATCATCACTCTATTCTATGGGGTTCTCCATTGGCAGAGCATCCAGTTCAATAACTTTTGAAAAGAGGCACACACCACTCCAAAACAAGTTGCTAAATATTTATTTGACCCTAAAGAACATACTACAAGTCTTTAATGTGCTATTATTTACTCTAGATGTTCACTTTCCATCATCACTCTATTCTATGGGGTTCTCCATTGGCAGAGCATCCAGTTCAATAACTTTTGAAAAGAGGCACACACCACTCCAAAACAAGTTGCTAAATATTTATTTGACCCTAAAGAACATACTACAAGTCTTTAATGTGCTATTATTTACTCTAGATGTTCACTTTCCATCATCACTCTATTCTATGGGGTTCTCCATTGGCAGAGCATCCAGTTCAATAACTTTTGAAAAGAGGCACACACCACTCCAAAACAAGTTGCTAAATATTTATTTGACCCTAAAGAACATACTACAAGTCTTTAATGTGCTATTATTTACTCTAGATGTTCACTTTCCATCATCACTCTATTCTATGGGGTTCTCCATTGGCAGAGCATCCAGTTCAATAACTTTTGAAAAGAGGCACACACCACTCCAAAACAAGTTGCTAAATATTTATTTGACCCTAAAGAACATACTACAAGTCTTTAATGTGCTATTATTTACTCTAGATGTTCAATTTCCATCATCACTCTATTCTATGGGGTTCTCCATTGGCAGAGCATCCAGTTCAATAACTTTTGAAAAGAGGCACACACCACTCCAAAACAAGTTGCTAAATATTTATTTGACCCTAAAGAACATACTACAAGTCTTTAATGTGCTATTATTTACTCTAGATGTTCAATTTCCATCATCACTCTATTCTATGGGGTTCTCCATTGGCAGAGCATCCAGTTCAATAACTTTTGAAAAGAGGCACACACCACTCCAAAACAAGTTGCTAAATATTTATTTGACCCTAAAGAACATACTACAAGTCTTTAATGTGCTATTATTTACTCTAGATGTTCAATTTCCATCATCACTCTATTCTATGGGGTTCTCCATTGGCAGAGCATCCAGTTCAATAACTTTTGAAAAGAGGCACACACCACTCCAAAACAAGTTGCTAAATATTTATTTGACCCTAAAGAACATACTACAAGTCTTTAATGTGCTATTATTTACTCTAGATGTTCAATTTCCATCATCACTCTATTCTATGGGGTTCTCCAGTGGCAGAGCATCCAGTTCAATAACTTTTGAAAAGAGGCACACACCACTCCAAAACAAGTTGCTAAATATTTATTTGACCCTAAAGAACATACTACAAGTCTTTAATGTGCTATTATTTACTCTAGATGTTCACTTTCCATCATCACTCTATTCTATGGGGTTCTCCATTGGCAGAGCATCCAGTTCAATAACTTTTGAAAAGAGGCACACACCACTCCAAAACAAGTTGCTAAATATTTATTTGACCCTAAAGAACATACTACAAGTCTTTAATGTGCTATTATTTACTCTAGATGTTCACTTTCCATCATCACTCTATTCTATGGGGTTCTCCATTGGCAGAGCATCCAGTTCAATAACTTTTGAAAAGAGGCACACACCACTCCAAAACAAGTTGCTAAATATTTATTTGACCCTAAAGAACATACTACAAGTCTTTAATGTGCTATTATTTACTCTAGATGTTCACTTTCCATCATCACTCTATTCTATGGGGTTCTCCATTGGCAGAGCATCCAGTTCAATAACTTTTGAAAAGAGGCACACACCACTCCAAAACAAGTTGCTAAATATTTATTTGACCCTAAAGAACATACTACAAGTCTTTAATGTGCTATTATTTACTCTAGATGTTCACTTTCCATCATCACTCTATTCTATGGGGTTCTCCATTGGCAGAGCATCCAGTTCAATAACTTTTGAAAAGAGGCACACACCACTCCAAAACAAGTTGCTAAATATTTATTTGACCCTAAAGAACATACTACAAGTCTTTAATGTGCTATTATTTACTCTAGATGTTCAATTTCCATCATCACTCTATTCTATGGGGTTCTCCATTGGCAGAGCATCCAGTTCAATAACTTTTGAAAAGAGGCACACACCACTCCAAAACAAGTTGCTAAATATTTATTTGACCCTAAAGAACATACTACAAGTCTTTAATGTGCTATTATTTACTCTAGATGTTCAATTTCCATCATCACTCTATTCTATGGGGTTCTCCATTGGCAGAGCATCCAGTTCAATAACTTTTGAAAAGAGGCACACACCACTCCAAAACAAGTTGCTAAATATTTATTTGACCCTAAAGAACATACTACAAGTCTTTAATGTGCTATTATTTACTCTAGATGTTCACTTTCCATCATCACTCTATTCTATGGGGTTCTCCATTGGCAGAGCATCCAGTTCAATAACTTTTGAAAAGAGGCACACACCACTCCAAAACAAGTTGCTAAATATTTATTTGACCCTAAAGAACATACTACAAGTCTTTAATGTGCTATTATTTACTCTAGATGTTCACTTTCCATCATCACTCTATTCTATGGGGTTCTCCATTGGCAGAGCATCCAGTTCAATAACTTTTGAAAAGAGGCACACACCACTCCAAAACAAGTTGCTAAATATTTATTTGACCCTAAAGAACATACTACAAGTCTTTAATGTGCTATTATTTACTCTAGATGTTCAATTTCCATCATCACTCTATTCTATGGGGTTCTCCATTGGCAGAGCATCCAGTTCAATAACTTTTGAAAAGAGGCACACACCACTCCAAAACAAGTTGCTAAATATTTATTTGACCCTAAAGAACATACTACAAGTCTTTAATGTGCTATTATTTACTCTAGATGTTCACTTTCCATCATCACTCTATTCTATGGGGTTCTCCATTGGCAGAGCATCCAGTTCAATAACTTTTGAAAA